>NW_012099321.1:4324127-4340742 GCF_000951045.1 Mandrillus leucophaeus | reverse complement strand
AATAGGAACACTTTTACACTGTTGGTGGGACTGTAAACTAGTTCAACCATCGTGGAAGACAGTGTGGCAATTCTTCAAGGATCTAGAACCAAAAATACCATTTGACCCAGCAATCCCATTACTGAGCATATACCCAAAGGATTACAAATCATTCTACTGTAAAGACACATGTACACATATGTTTACTGCAGCACCGTTCACAATAGCAAAGACTTGGAAACAACCCAAATGTCCATCAACGATAGACTGGATAAAGAAAATGTGGCACATATACACCATGGAATATTATGCAGCCATAAAAAAGGTTGAGTTCATGTCCTTTGTAGGGACATGGATGCAGCTGGAAACCATCATTCTCAGCAAACTATTGCAAGAACAGAAAACCAAATACCACATGTTCTCACTCATAGGTGGAAATTGAACAATGAGATCACTTGGACACAGGAAGGGGAACATCACACACCTGGGCCTGCTGTGGGGTGGGGGGAGGGGAGAGGGATAGCATTAAGAGATATACCTAACGTAAATGACAAGTTAATGGGTGCAGCACACCAACATGGCACATGTATACATATGTAACAAACCTGCATGTTGTACACATGTACCCTAGAACATAAAGTATAATTTAAAAAAAAAAAAAAACACCATATAAGTGACCTGAAATTTTCTCTGTGTGCCCTAAAGGACAGCCATATCGCCAGTAGTTGCAGAGCTGAGACTGTTGAAAATCAAACCTAGAATCTTATCCTGTGACTGGCTGAAAGCAAATTGAACTCCTAGCCTTGTAGGGTATCTACTGTTAAATTGAGGGTACTGACCGGCAAGGAACTGGTTCTTGAAAGTTGGAATGAGGACATGTGGGGAGACTTTGATAAAGCTGGGTACACTGAGCCTCTAAACTGTTTGTCTGTGTTTGTTTGTTTTGAGATAGAGTCTTGCTCTGTTGCCCAGGCTGGAGTGCAGTGGCACAATCTCAGCTAATTGCAACCTCCACCTCCCAGGTTCAAGCGATTCTCCTGCCTCAGCCTCCCAAGTAGCTGGGACTACAGGAGTGCACCACTACGCCTGGCTAATTTTTGTGTTTTTAATGGAGACAGGGTTTCGCCATGTTGGCTAGGCTGGTCTCGAACTCCTGACCTCAAGTGATCTGTCTGCCTCACCTCCCAAAGTGCTGGGATTACAGGCACCTGGCTGAGCCTCTAAATTCTGATGAGTCGTCTTTGCCAGTGGAAACAGCGTCTCCACCATCTGAGGGGACTAACCCTGCATTGCCTGAGGAAACTGTAATAGCCTCCCCGGAGGCAGGTGCCATGCACGACAATGCCAATTTCCCTCAGGATCCACCTCTAAAATATCTCATTGCTTCTAAACCTATAACTAGACTCAAGTCATAGAAAATGCCCCTAAAGGTGAAATACTAAACACGACCCCTGAGGAGGTTCACCACACTCCAAGACTACTTGAATTTTCTAATTTACAGAAAAAAATCCAGGGAACATGTGTGGGAAGGGATATTAAGGGTGTGAGATAATGGTGGGAGGAATATAAAGTTGGATTGGGATGAATTTATTGATGAGGACTCACAAGTCTGAGAGTCTGCACTGAATGTTGCCATTCAGGGAGTTAGAAAGGTCTCTGACAGTTTGTTCGGCTAACTGGCTGAAATGTGACTCAAAAGGCAGCTCACAGTGAGCAAGTCAGGAATGCAGGGCCTGTCTCAGTTTAATGCAGAGAAAGGGATCCAAAGTCTGAGGGAGACTAAAATGTTGGAGTCAATTTGTCACTTCAGATGTATTTACCCACCCTGGAGGAATTCGGAAAACACACCTTTTACCAAGACTGTAGGAAATATATTTGTAAGGGAGGCCTAGCATCCTTGAAAAGCTCTGTGATCACTCTTATCTAAAGGGCAGACCTTGTAGTAGGAGCAATGGCCACTGAGTTGGGAAACTTAAATGCAATGAAAGTATCAGATCCTAGATGATAGGAAAGTGTCAACATTCAACCACCAAAGGCAAGGTGGGCATGGTTACCATAATGGAGAGCAGAGTCAGGCAGCAATCACAATAACCTGACCCATGTAAAAACTTACGGCATTGGCTAGTTGATCACACTGTTTCTGTCTAGAGCAGAAGCAAGATACGCAGCTTCCCATAGTCTTACTTGATCTGTACCAAATAAGAAAATCCTAGGCCAAGTAAACGAGTCTAATTTGAATCATAAAAACAGAAGGTCACAGCCTCTTAATTAATTCCTTGACTTGAGCCGGTTTACAGAAACAGAAACTCTCAAATAAAGGCAGGGTAGATCTTCTTAAGGAAGAACCCTCCCATATGCTGCCAAAAATTTATACTATTAATCATTATACCAGACATTTCCAAGGGACCTATGGCCTTTTACCAGGGCAATGGCTATGCACTGAATGTATGTGTACCCCTTCAATGTTTGTGTACCCCACAATTCATCTGTTGAAGCCCTAACCCCAATGGTATTTGGAGATGGGCCCTTTGGGAGGTAATCAGAGTTAGGTGGGATCATGAGGATGAGACCCTTATGATGGGACTGGCGATCTTATAAGAAGAAGGGAGAGATCCCTTACCAAGAACCAAATTGACTGGCACTCTGATCTCAGACTCCCAGACTCCAGAACTCTGAGAAGTAAGTGTCTGCCATTTAAGCCACACAGTCCACAGTACATCTTGTTAGAGCAGCCAGCTATGGTTTAAATGTTTGTCCCCTCTAAAATTCATGTTGAAATTTAATTGCCATTGTGACAGTATTAAGAGGTGGGACCTTTTAGAGGTGATTAGGCCATGATGGCTCTGCCCTCTGGGATAAGATTGTTATCAAAGGGTGCGTTTGGCCCCACTTTGTCTCTTGCCCATTCACCTTCTGTCATGTGATGGCTCAGCAAAACAACCCTCATCAGGTGGCAGCACCTTTCTCTCGACTTCCCAGTCTCCAGAAGTCAATAAATTTCTGTTCACTACTAATTACCTGGTCTGTAGCATTTTGTTATAATAGCACAAAATAGACTGAGACAGAATTGATCAGACTAAGACACTGTGCACTGAGAAAAAAATTAGACCTTTCAGGAACACAGAAACCTATACTGAAATAATTCAGCAAACCCAAAATGTCACTGTGGCCAAAAAGTCAGAGTAGGGGCTTATGAAGGTCAGGTGATTGATGAAGTTTTACCTCAGGTCCATCTCACAGCAGGCCTAGTGGGTCCCTGAACCCACCTTGTGGGTTTTTTCCCACAGTTCCAGAATGCATAATTGAAACAGACCACACTCAACAGCTGGCAGAATCGCCACACTGGTTCCCTGACCTGTGGAGTGATGGCCATTATGGTAATAAAGCCCAGGTGGAACCCACTAGAAAGTGCCTCTACCTAGGAAAATAGTAGGCCAAAAGCAATACCACATCTCTGAAGGGACTGCAGAGATTTGTGTCAACATCAAGGACTTGAAAGATGCAGGGGTGGGGACTCTCATCACATCTCCATTCAACTTGCCTATTTGGCCTGTGCAGAAGACAGACAGATCTTGGAGAATGACAGTGGATTATTATAAGCTTAGCTGAGTGGTGACTCCAATTGAAGCTGCTGTACCAAATGTATTTCACTGCTTGAGCAAATTAACACACCCCCTAATACATGGTATGCAGCTATGATCTGAAAAATACCTTTACCTATACCCATCCACACAGAAGCAGCTGCTTTCAGCTGGCAAGGCCAGCAATACACCTTCACTGTCCTACTTAGGAAGAATATCAACTTTAGAGCCCCATGTCATAATTTAGTTTGGGGGATCTTGATTACCTTTTCCTTCCACAAAATATCACACTAGTCATTGAAGACATTATGCTCATTAGACCTAGTGAGCAAGAAGAAGCAACTATTCTTGATACTAGCAAGATATCTGCACAACAGAAAGTAGAAAATAAATCTGACAAAAATTCAGGTGCCTTCTACCAGTGAAATTTCTAGATGTCCAGTGGTGTGGGGCATGTCAAGATACCCTAAGGGGAAGAAGAAGTTGCATCTGGCCACTCCCACAACCAACAGAATGGCACAATGTTGAGTGGTCCATCTGCATTTCTGAAGGCAAAATATTCCTCATTTGGTTGTGTAATTCTGGCCCATTTACCCAGTGACCCAAAAAGCCGCTAGTTTTGAGCAAGGCCCAGAACAAAGGGAAACTCTGCAATAGGTCCAGGCTGTCAGGCAAGACGCTCTGCTGCTTAGCCCACTTGATCAAGTGGTGTTTGAAGCAGCAGTTACAGACAGAAATCAAACAGTGCTTGAACCAGCAGTTACAGACAGAAATGCTGTTTAGCGCCTCTGACAGTTTCCTATAGGTCAGGTGCAGTGCAGGCATTTAGGATTTTGGAGCAAAGCCTTGTGATCCTCTGTGAATAACTACTCTCCTTTTGAGAAAAAACTGTTGGCCTGCTACTGGGCCTTAAAGGAGAAACTGAACATGTAACCATGGGCCACTCACCAAGTTACCATTCAACCTGAGTTTCCCATCATAAACTGGATGTCATCTGACTCACCAAGCTATAAAGCTGAGCATGTGCAGCAGCATCCCATCATGAAATGGAAGTGTTACATATGTAATTGGGCCCAACCAAGGCCTGGAAGGCACAAGTTACATAAAGAAGTACCCCAAAAGCCCCTGCTCCCCACTCCTGCTACACTACATTTTCTCTCCTAGTCAGCAAGTATGACCTCATGGGGAATTTCCTACCCAGCAGGTAACAATGGAAAAGAAGACAGAGACCTGGTTTGCAGATGGTTCTACATGATATGAAGAACCAAAAGTGGATGACTGTAGCACTGCAGCCCCTTTCTGGGACATCCCTGAAGTGTAGCTGGTTGTTCACTTTCCTTGGAAGAAGAAATAGCCAGATGTGATTAAATACCAGTTTATGGGCTACGGCCAATGACTGGGTTGTATGGCAAAGATATTTGTGTCCCATGTGAATGTTCACCAAAGGGTGACCTCAGTAGAGGAGAATTTTAATAATCAAGTAGACAGGATGACTCATTCTTTCCCCAGCCAACTGTTCTCATCCATGTGCTCAGGAAACAAGTACTCACAGTGGCAGAGCTGGAGGCAATGCATGGGCTCAGCATCATGGACTTCCTCTCAATAACTGACCTGGCTATTGCTGCTGCTAAGTGCCCAAATTCTCCAGTAGCAAAGTCCAATCCTGAGTCCCCATTATGACACCATTCCCTAGGTTAGTCAGTCAGCTGCCTGGTGGCAGGCTGATTTTTCCCCTTCCATCATGAAAGAGGCAGTGCTTTGTTCTTACTGGGATAGACACGCACTCTTGATATAGATTTGCCATCCCTGTAGCAACACTCCTGTGAACTACCAAACTACCTTCTGAGGATGTACAAAATTCCTCCCCCACCATCATAATATTCTACACAGCACTACTTCAAACCAAAGAATTCACTTGATAGCAAAAAAGTGAGGTAATGGGCCCATGCACATGGAATTCACTAGTCTTACCATGTTCCTTCCCCACCATCCTGAAGCAGCTGGCTGACAGCATGGTGGAAATGCCTTTTGGAGACTCAGTTACAGTGCTACTAAGCAGCAATACCTTACAGTGCTGGGGCAAGGTTCTCCGAAAGGCTGTATATGCTCTCAATCAGCAGCCAACATCTAATGCTGTTTTTTCCATAACCAGGATTCATGTGTCCAGGTATCAAGGGGTGGAAATGGGAGGAACACCACACAACATTATCCATAGTGACCCACTAGCAAAATTTTGTTTCCTGTTCCCATGACTTTATGCTCTACTGGACTAGAGGCCTTAGTTCCAAAGGGAGGACTGCTGCCACCAGGAGCCACAATAATGATTCCACTAAACTAGAAATTAAGCCAGCAGCCCAGTCACAATGGCTCCTCATACCTCTGAGTCAACAGGCAAAGAAGGCAGTTTCTGTGCCAGGTAGAATTACTGATCCGAACTACCAAAGGAAAATTGGCCTACTACTCCACAATGGAGGCAAGGAAGAGTATGTCTAGAATGCCAGAGATCCCTTAGGGCATCTCTTAGTGTTACCATCCTCCATGATCGAGTTTAAGTTCAATGGAAAACTATAACAACCCAATCTAGGCAGGATTACAAATGGCCCAGGCCCTTCAAGAATGACAGTTTGGGTCACCCTAACAGATAAAGAACCACAAATAGCTAATGTGCTTGCTGAAGGCAAAGGGAATACAGAACGGGTGGAAGTTAGTTATAAATACCAGCTACAACCAAGTGACCAGTTACAGAAACAAAGACTGTTTCATTAAAGATAGCTGCATGTGTGTATGTGTGTGTGCATACACACACACATGTATTGAGCAAATATGTTTTCATTCCTTATACCTTTATCATGCAACATAAGATATATTGACTAGATATTATAGTATTTAAGTATTATTCATTTTATATCCCAGTATTTAAGTTATGGGATATCAAGAAGAAGAATAAACATCACTCAAAGACTTTACCTCCTTTTCTGGGAAAGAGGTTAGTGAGGTTTTATTTGTATGCAGGACAGTGGTATTATATCATGCTAGGTGGAATTATGCCCTTAACAAGGTCCACATTTGGAGATTTGGTATGGTTTAACAAGGTGTCTAGTTGACAAGGAGTGGATTTTTGATTAGGGTTAATTTTACTCTTTTTAGTAAGGTTAATTTGATCCACAGAATTCCTAGATATTTAATCAAACGTAATTACGGATGTCTCTGTAAGGGTGATTTTGGATGAGATTAACATTGAAATCAGTAGACTGAGTAAAGCAGATTGCCCTCCCTATTGGAGTTAGGCCTCATCCAATCAATCTTAAACTTGAACGAAAAGGCCAGTCCTCCCTGAAGTAAGAGAAAAGTCTTCCTGAAGGTCTTTGGAGTGAGACATCAGCTGTTTTCCTGCCTCTGGAATTGAACTGAAACACTAGCTCTTCCACGGTCATGAGCCTGCCAGACTTCTAATTGGAACTATACCATCAGCTCTACAGGGTCTCCAAATTGCTGACTCTCCCTGCAGATCTGACACTTAGCAGCCTCCACAATCACACAGCCAATTCATATATGGGCTCGTGCTATTATGCAGGATTTATTACATGAATCTAATATATCAGAGTCCTCCAGGAGAATATATTCGATTTTCATGTAATAAATATATGAGATTACATTTTAATATAGTATATATGTAAATTATGTATTATATATTAATATTAGATTCATGTAACAAGTCCTCCAGATTATATATACAGTAGTATCTACAGTAATGTGTCACTTAACAACAGGGATATGATCTGAGAAGTGAGTTGTTGGGTGATTTTGTCATTGTGCAAACATCACAGAGTGCACTTAAACAAACCTAGGTGGTATAGCCTACTACACATCTGGGCTATGTGGCACAGCCTACTGCTCCTAGGCTACAAATGTGTACACCATGACACTGGACTAAATACTGTAGGCAACGGTAACACAATGGCATATAAACATATCTAAACATAGAAAAGATATCTAAACATATCTAAACATAGAAACGTTACAGTAAAAATACAGCCTTATAATTTTATGAGACCACTGTTGTATATGCAGTCTCTCACTGACCAAAATGTTGTTATGTGGTACACAACTGTATACATAAACACACAACACAATGGTTCCATTTATCTAGAGAACACTAACTATACAGAGGGAAACCAGTCAAGACTGAAGAAGAACAGAGGACTTCTGTTCAGACTTATTTGAACAAATTGAAATAAATAGAATACTCGATGCCACTAATCAACTGAAGGCACAATCAGGCCAATGGTTAACAATATACAAGTTAATTAATGGAAGTACATAGGAAATTAACCAAACCAAAAGAGAGAGAGAAAAACAGATAGAGAATTAGTAACTCTAGAGAAATCAGGAAAGTAATTATAACTTACTATATAGTTTAGCTGTGAAGAGCATTCATGTGGCCATTATACAATACACAGTCAACACTGCCCTAACTAAAATTACAATTAATCCATATTGGGAGGATGAAGAATGGAAAATGAGCATAGGTATGACGGGAGTTGTTAAGGGTTGAAAGAAGAGAAGGAAAGAAAACTAACTTATCTTCTATAGTGAAAAATTAATAACTAATGCCTAGAACAAAAAAATAAAAACGTAGCATTGCCAAGAGATTATCTAAAAACTTAGCACAAGTTAACAAAAATCTTAGCCAGAAAAGGTAAAACTGCCTCAAGTGATAGGAATACTGGGTGGGAACAGTCCTTATTTGTTCATACTATGCATTATACAATAATTTGGCTCTTTATGTGTATGCCCTCGATAAAAATAACTTTAAAAAGTAAAAATACATAAATTGTTTTTAAATCCCAAATATCTATCAGTAAGAGAATAACTAAATCATGATCCATTTATCTAATGGAATACTTTAATATACTATGATATAAATATATCAATATAGATGAATTTCAAGAAAATTCTGAGTGAACAATGCAAACAGCAGACCCATGTGCACAATTCAACATTATTAAAACTAGAGGATACTACAAATGTATCTGTGCGTGTGTGTAAACGATACACAAAAAACATAAAAAGATATAGACAGAAAAATTAGAAAACATCAACTGAATCTGTGCATATTAAATTCATGATCATGACTGCCTCCAAAGAAGAAAATATGATGAGAAACAAGACAGCCTCAACTCTATCAATAATGTTTCATTACCTTTTTTAAAATACCTAAATCAAAAATAAATACTATCAAAGCAATCAATTATAAATGATGATATCTTACTTGAGCCAAAGATGACTTGACACTGAGCATCATAATACTGGCACATGCCGTTGTAGCAATAGGCTTTGTTATTCTGGCAAGGATATCCATTCTGAATAAAAACATCTGGCTGACAGAACTGAGAAGAACCATTGCAATACTCTGGAACATCACACTCACTGGTTTTTCCTCGGCATAAAGTACCTCCTGGAAGGAACTAGTGAAATAAAATGCAATTAAACATAAGTATCAGGATAATGTCCACAAATTAATCAAATGTGAAACCACAGAATTTATATCTACAAAGCATTCTAACAATAACAAAAGATTAAATAACCCAATAGAAAAATGAACAATGGCTAACAATAGGTAATTCATGTAAGTCCTAACTATGGAAAGTAAAGAAACATGACCTCATTTGTAACCAAAAGAAATGCAAACTAAATAAAAATACAAGAACCCTTTACAAGAACCCTACTGAACTAACTAGGAGTATAGTGCTCACTAGTAACCAATATTGGCATAAGGAAACAAGTATTTGATAACACTGCTGGCAGAAGTACAGACTGGCACATTTGTGAAAGATATATAAAATGTATATCAAAACTTAGTATGAATATTCTGCACCAGTGATTTCTCTTATAAGCAGTAATTGGAAGCAATCAAAATGTCCATCATTAGTTAACTGAAGAAATTATGGTACAACTGTATAAGTAATATTACTTAAATAACCATGTATTATAGAACTACATGAATGGGAAAAAAAAAGTTCACGGTGTCATATTGAAAAAAGCAGATAATAAAAATATATGTATCTGTGCTTACCCACTTAAGAACAGACATACACACATACAATCACATTTGTATAGAAAAAACATGATTAAATTAACAAATTATCAACAATGGCTACCTGAAGAGTATAAAATGAGAGAGGCTCTTTCATGCTCTACTTTCTATGGTTTTGTGTTATTTAATTATTGCTAACAAGCATATATGTTACTCTAAAAATCAGAAAAAAAAATGTTTCTACTTAGAAAACAATCTCAACAGACCATTTAACGTAAACGAATGTGCTTTAAAATTACACACAAGTGGCATAAAATTTTTCCCATGACCATAAAAAAAAATAGTGCTCACTCAGAAATCTCAAAAAATAAATTTTGATATACACAGATTTTCCTTTTCTTTTTTTTTTTTTTTTGTTCCCAAGAAGGAGGAATTCCTTACCCGACAGTCTTTACAACAGTCACCATATGCACACTCAGCAAATGATTTAAGCTTACAGGTACTTCCTTCACAGCAAGGGTCCAATTCACATTCCTGTGAACATAAAATGACAGTCAATAAAGAAATTAGTTATTGACATTAATATTCATTAATAAAAATATATGTATCTGTGCTTACACCTAAAATCTACTTCATTCTAACATGATTGTAGCAGTTACCCTCCAGAAACAGTCGCTTACTGTTTCTGGATTTAACAGTGTCTCTTCAGATGCAAGTATTTAGGTCTCAACATATTTCAAAGGAAAGAAATCATATAGTATGTGCCTTACTTAGTCTGTTTAGAATGCCATAACAAAATACCACAGGTTTAAACTACAGAAATTTATTTTCTCATAGTTCTTGAGGCTAGAAATCTAAGATCAAGGTTCCTACTAGTTCCGTTTCTGGTGAGGACTCTCTTCCTGGCTTGCAGAGGGCTGCCTTCTCTCTGTGTGCTAACATAGCCCTTCCTCAGTGCATGTGGGCAGAGAGAAGGCAAGATGTTTGGTGTCTCTTCTTACAAGGACACTGATCCTAGTGGATCAGAGCCCCACCCTTATGACCTCATTTAACTTTAATTACTTCCTTAAAGGCCCCATCTCCAAATGTAGCCATGCTGGTGGTTGGGTTCCAACACATGAGTTTTGGGGAAGCACAAACATTCCGTTCATAACTGTACACCTGATGATCACAGAGAGGTTAGCATCCATAAAGACATTTATCTTCACGCTCAGGGTCTAACTTCTCTGTTGGGTGGCTCTTCACCCTAGTTGAACACTCTTTTTACCTTGCTTGGCTTCTCTCACCATACTCTGGGCCACCAAGGCTCCTTCTTACCCCCAAACTCCCACCACAGGCCGGGCACGGTGGCTCAAGCCTGTAATCCCAGCACTTTGGGAGGCCGAGACAGGCAGATCACAAGGTCAGGAGATCGAGACCATCCTGGCTAACACGGTGAAACCCTGTCTGTACTAAAAACAAAAAAAACTAGCCGGGCGTGGTGGCGGGCACCTGTAGTCCCAGCTACTCGGGAGGCTGAGGCAGGAGAATGGCGTAAACCCAGGAGACGGAGCTTGCAGAGAGCTGAGATCCGGCCACTGCACTCCAGCCTGGGCAACAGAGCGAGACTCCGCCTCAAAAAAAAAAAACTCCCACCCACAGAGACATCTTCTCTGTTAAAATAGCAATGTCAATGTTCTGTTCTGTATTCTGTGGTACAGCTTTATAAGGTGTTATCACTAAGGAAAACTGGGTGAAAAGTACATGACTCTATATTATTTTGCAACTTCCTGTCAGACTATAATTATTTCATAATAAACATTTAAAAATAAATGAACTTTAATGCACATCTTGAAATATACCAAAAAAAAAAGTCAAAATGCATCATGGAACTAAATGTGAAACCTAAAACTATAAAACTTCTAGGAGAAAACCTTTGCAACTGTGGAGTAGGCAAGAAGTCCTTAGATAGGACACCAAAAGAACAACCGATAAAATTACAAGTGTATAAAATAAACTTCATCAACATGTAAAAGTTCTGCTCTTCAAAACATACTGCTAAGCTAATTAAAGGCAAGCTACAACTTGGAAAAAATATTGACAATCTGATAGAGAACTTGTATACAGAATATACAAAGTATTCTCAAAACTCAATAATAAGTAATCAAAATTTTTAAAAGAGGGGAAAGAGGTGAACAGTCATATCACCACAAGATAACCTGATGGCAAATAAGCACATGAAAACACACTCAACGCATCATTAGTCACAAAAGAAATGCAAATAAAACCTCAATGAGGCACCACCTCACACTCAATAGAACGGCTAAAATTAAAAAGACTCACCACATGAAGTATTGGTGAGGATACGAAACAATGAGAACTCTCATACACTAAGGATGGAAATGAGAAATGGTACAATTACTTTAGAAAACAGTTTGAGAGTTTCTCGAAAAGTTAAATACCTCTACCATCTAACCAAGTCATCCCACTCTGGGGCATTTACCCAATTAAAAACGTATAAAGATTTCTAGGTGAATGCTGGCCAGTTCAAAAACACTGCAGGACAGTTGGCTTCATGAAAGAATAGGGAATCAGGAAACAGACAATGTATATAAGGACTTAGGTTATCATAAAGGAACCTTTTTAAATGGTTCCACAACAACTGATCATTAGTGGATAAGTTTAATTTCCAAGCTTACTCCACATGCCCCCTCCTCAAAGAGCTAACATAAAAATTTTAAATTTAACAAAAACTAAAATAATTTGTAGAGGGGCTATGATGATGATCTATATATAAGAATACTAAAAGCCAGCTAAAGATACAAATTTCTGAAGCCATTATGGGAAAAAAATTAGTAAATTTGCCTTCATTTAAATTTTAAATTTCAACATAAAATGTAACCTATGAAAAGTTAAATAAGCTATAAATAAAGAATATTAGAACATATATAACAAAGGAGTTATGTCCATCTTATAGAAAGAGGCCTAAAAATCAATTTAAAATAAGATTCAATGAACCAACAGAACTGATAAAAAAATACATAAAATAATAATTCACAGAAGAAAATGATGCCTATAACCTATAATCACATGAAAATCTGTAAACTAAAACAGTATCTTCTTATTTTTTACCCATCAGCTTGCCAAAATTAAGAAAACATATTATCCTGTGCTGGTAAGACTATGGATACACAATGGCATAATATACTGTTGTCAGAAATGCAAACTGACCCAGGCTATTTATAGGAAATTCATTAGCTTCTGATGTAAGTTAAAATGTACATGCTTTTAGATCCAATAATTCTACCTTTATGTACAATAACTATCATAGAAAAATATTTGTATATATACACATGACGTGTGTATATCTATATATATACACGTGAGGTGTGTACAAGGATGTATACTGCAGCACTGTTTACAACGGAAAACACTAATTACAGTAATTAGAGTATGGTTAAATAAATCATAGTAAATCCTTGTATTGGAATACTGTTCAGCAAATTAAAGGGTGATGTCTACATAATAAAATGATACAGAAAAATGTCCAGGATATCGAAATAGAAAAAAATCTGCATACAACAGATTTTAAGTCAATTTTAAACAATATTATATCTGATTTTATTTATACACAAAAACAAAAGCCAGAATGGCATCACCAAAATGGGAGAATAGAAAGCCCTGGATTCTCCTTCCTCCAACAGGCAGTGCTGCAATAAACACCCCTGTACACATCCCATGTGCATATATACAAATATTTCTCTAAGATAGTTACATAAAGGTAGAATTACTAGATCTAAAAGCATGTGCATTTTAACTTTTATTGGAGGCTAACAAATTTCCTATAAAAAGTCAGCAATTCAACAGTAAAACATTAATCAATTCCCTTTGTAAGAAATCCAGAAACTAGTTGAGAGGCTACTACATCGCAGGCAATTGTAAAACCAGCCACACTGAAACCAGTAGGAAAACTGGAGATCCTTTCTCGCCACAATCCCAACCCATGACATGGCATATAAGATCAGGAGGAAACAGCTCTCAGCATCTCCCTGAGGAGAGAAAGAGTTGGGCCACACATTCAATATTACAGTTTTTTAGAGTGCTTCCTGAGGGGACTACCTTCTATCTCATCTGTCTCTGACGACATATAGGACCTGGAATATATTAGATCCCTGGGAGTTTCAAAGAACAAAGGTGGCAGGTTAAACTAGCATGTGGACACTTGCCACAGCTCCTCGCCCTGTCTCAACACAAAGTAAATGGATAATAATAATAATACTTAAAAAAAAAAAAAGCTCCTAGCTTCTCCCAAAGGAGGACCACACACCAAATGCTACAATTTTTCTAGGAGCTACCCAAGGAATTGGCTTTTCTCTCTCCTCTCTCAGAGCACAGATGGAGCTGGTATATGCTAGATCCCTGAAGGCCACAAAGAACAAAGGTGGTTGTTCCAACTATCGCTCAGACACTTGCCACAGTTCCTCTACCCAGTTTAACACAGTGATTTAAAAAAAAATAAATAAATAAATAAATAAAATACCACCTCCAAGCTTTGCCCTGAAAAGAGAAACAGTTGGACCACGTGTCACATGTTGCAGCTTTTCTAGGGATTGCCCAACAAATCACTTCTTTCTCCCCTTTTGGAACACTGATGGGCTCCAGCACAGTGTAGACACCAGGGGGCTAACAACAACAGAAACAGCAGTTTTAACAAATATGAAAGTTTGAGAGGCCCAAAAAAGCTCTGGCCAGGTAAATTAGTGAAGAAGGTCTTCTCACTAATTTCAGGGCTGAAGAATACACCAACCTAATGGAAAAATGCAACAGAGGAGTGCAACAGCAGATCAGAGCAAAGAGAAGGAAGATTCAACAAACTCAAAGTCAGGTTACCTTATCAAGTCAGAGGAGCAAAAAGAAAAAGAAATACAAGTGAATAAAGCTTAAGGGATTTATGAGACACCATCAAGAGACCAATATACACACTGCGGCAATCCCACAAGGAGCAAAGAAAAAGTACCAAAAAGCTTATTTAAAAGAGGTAGTGGGTGAAATTTTCCCAAATCTGGGGAAAGAAATGGACGTCCACATGCAGGAACCCCAAAGAATCTTAAGTAAGAGGAATCGAAAGAAATCAACACCAAGAAACATTACAATCAAATTATCAAAAGACAAAGACAGAGAATTCTGAAAAGCAGTAAGAAAGACAGCAACTCATCACATACAAGGGAACCCGCATCAGGCCATTAGTGGATTTTTCAGCAGAAATCTTGTAGGCCAGAAGGGAATGAGGTGACATATTAAAGTAATGAAAGAAAAAACTGCCAAGAAAGAATCCTATATCTGGCAAAACTATCCTTTAAAAATGAAGAAGACATTAAGACTTTCCTAGAAAAACAAAAGCAGGGGAGTTCATCATGACTAGACCTTTCTTCTAAGAAATGTGAAATGGAGTTCTTCAACTTGAAATGAAAGACTGCTAGATAGCAACACAGGAGCAAAAGAAAGTATAAAATTAATTAGTAAGAATAAATATATAGATAAATGCAAAATACTGTGTTGCTGTTAATGGTACTGAGTAAATCACTTTCACTTCTAGTGTAAATTTAGAAGAAAAAGCATAAAATATAACTATAGGCCAGGCACACTGGCTCACACCTGTAATCCCAGCACTTTGGGAGGCCGAGGCAGGCAGATCACTTGAGGTCAAGAGTTTGAGACCAGCTTGGACAACATAGTGAAACCCTGTCTCCACTAAAAATATAAAAATTAGGCAATCATGGTGGCAGGCACCTGTAATCCCAGCTACTCGGGAGGCTGAGGCAGAAGAATCACTTGAACCCAGGAGGCAGAGGTTGCAGTGAGCCATGGCACCATTACACTCCAGCCTAGACAAGAGCAAAACTCCATCTCAAAAACAAAAACAAAAACAAACTAAAAAATATGTTGAAAGATACACAGTATTAATGGATTGTAAACTGTAACAACAACATAAACTGTGTAATGGGAGAACTTAAAGTGAAGAGTTTTTGTTTGTAATTGACGTTAAGTTGTTATCAGCTTAAAAATACTGTTATTACTACAAGGTATTTTATGTACACTCTAAGGTAACCATAAACAAATACCTATAGAAGGAAATTACATAAAAGAAAAAGGAATAGGGATAAAAGAACATCAACACACAGACAAAATCAAAAAAATACAAAGGAAAACAGCAAGAAAGGGCAGACAAAAGAGCTACAAGACAAAAAACATTTAAAACAATCACAGTAAATCCTTCCCTATCAAGAATTACTTTAAATGTAATTATGTTAAACTCCCCAACAAAAACACATAGTACACTGAATGGATAAAAACAAGAACAAAAACAAAATTAAACTGTATGCTATCTACAAGAGACTCACTATAGTTCTAAGGACATATGTAGGCTGAAAGTGAAGAATGAATAAAGATAGTCCATGCAAATGGCAACCACATAGAGCAGGGGTAGCTAAACTTATATCAAAGAAAAGAGACTCTATGTCAGAATTGTCACAAAACACAAAGAAAAACATTTTATAGTGATAAAAGTAACAATTCACTAGGAAGATATAACAATAATAAATATATATGCACCCAACATTAGAGCACCTAAATGTGTAATGCAAGCACTGACAAAACTGAAGAAATAGCAACACAAAATAGTAAGAAACTTCAATACTGCAATTTAATTATAGATAAAACATCTAGATAGAAGATCAATAAGGAAACATAGGACTTGAACAACACTACAGACCAAATCAAACTAATAGACATATACAGGACATTCTCCCCAACAGTGGCAGAATACATACTATTCTCAGGCACACATGGAACTCTCTCTAGGCTCACATGTTAGGTCACAAAACAGGTCTTTAGAAATTTAAGAAGACTGAAATCATACCAAATGTATTTTCTGACCAGAATGGATGAAACTAGCAATTAGAATAGAAAAAGACGGCAATAAAAGTAAAAAGGAAAATGGAAACATCACCAATATGTGGAAATTAAACAACACACTTTG
>NW_012099321.1:4321739-4323147 GCF_000951045.1 Mandrillus leucophaeus | reverse complement strand
TAATTAATGAGATATGTCACATTAACAAAATGAAGGATAAAAATCGCATGATCATGTCAACAGATACAGAAAAAGCACTTGATAAAATTCAATATGCTTTCATGCAAAAAGCTCTCAACAAACTAGAAATAAAGGAAAATAACTTCAACATAATTAGGGCATATATGAAATTCCCACAGCTAAAATCATACCTAGTTGTGAAAAACAAAAAGTTTTTCCTCTAAGTTCAGAAATGAAGCAAGGATGCCCAATCTTGCCACTTCTATTCAACTTGGTATTGGAAGTCCTAGCCAGAGCAATTAGCAAGAAAAAGAACTAAAAGGCATCTAAATTGGAAATGAAGCAAAACCGTCCCTCTTTTAAGATGACAAGATCATACATATAGAAAATCCAAAAAAATCCATCAAAAAACTGTTATAACTAATAAACAAATACAGTAAAGTTGCAGGATACAAAACTGACACGCAAAAATAAGGTCATTTCCACATACTAACAATGAACTACAAAAAGGAAATTAAGGAAACAAAGCTATATACAATAGTATTGAAAACAAAATATTTGTGAATAAGCTTAACAAGTGAGGAAAAAGATTACACATTAAAAACTACAAAACAGTGCTAAAATAAATAAAAGATGATACAAATACTTGGAAAGACATCCTATGTTCATGGACTGGAAAAATTAAAATTGGTAAATTGTCCATATTACCCAAAGTGATCTACAGACTCAATAAAACCCATTCCTCAGAAGAAGAAATACAAGCAGCTGCCAAACACATGAAAAAATGCTCAACATCACTGAACATCAGAGAAACGCATATTAAAACCACAATGAGATATCATCTTATAACAGAATGGCTATCATCAAAAAGTCAAAAAAAAAAAAGGCTGATATTGGTGCAGATGCAGAAAAAAGGGAATGCTTATACACTGTTGCTGGGAATGTAAATTAGTTCAACCTCTATGGAAAACAGTATAAAGATTTTTCAAAGAACTAAAACTAGAACTACCATTTGACCCGGCAATTCCACTACTGGGTATCTACTCAAAGGAAAATAAATCATTATATAAAAAAGATATCTGCACTGATATGCTCATTGCAGCACTATTTACAATAGCAAAGTCATGAAACTAATGTAAGTGTTCATCAACAGTTGACTGGATGAGAAAAATCATATATACACACACACACACACACGCACGCACGCACGCACGCACACCATGGAATACTATGTAGCCAAAAAAAAAGAATGAAATCATGTCCTTTGCAGCAACATGGATGGAGCTGGATGCCATTATCCTAAGTGAACTAACTCAGAAACACAAAATCAAACACTGCATATTCTCACTTGTAAGTGTGGGCTAAACAGTGGGTGCACATGGACATAAAGATGGAGGTGATGGACACT
>NW_012099321.1:4316170-4318459 GCF_000951045.1 Mandrillus leucophaeus | reverse complement strand
ATCTTATAACAGAATGGCTATCATCAAAAAGTCAAAAAAAAAAAAGGCTGATATTGGTGCAGATGCAGAAAAAAGGGAATGCTTATACACTGTTGCTGGGAATGTAAATTAGTTCAACCTCTATGGAAAACAGTATAAAGATTTTTCAAAGAACTAAAACTAGAACTACCATTTGACCCAGCAATTCCACTACTGGGTATCTACTCAAAGGAAAATAAATCATTATATAAAAAAGATATCTGCACTGATATGCTCATTGCAGCACTATTTACAATAGCAAAGTCATGAAACTAATGTAAGTGTTCATCAACAGTTGACTGGATGAGAAAAATCATATATACACACACACACACACACGCACGCACGCACGCACGCACACCATGGAATACTATGTAGCCAAAAAAAAAGAATGAAATCATGTCCTTTGCAGCAACATGGATGGAGCTGGATGCCATTATCCTAAGTGAACTAACTCAGAAACACAAAATCAAACACTGCATATTCTCACTTGTAAGTGTGGGCTAAACAGTGGGTGCACATGGACATAAAGATGGAGGTGATGGACACTGGGAACTCCCAAAGGGAAAAGAGTGGGACAAGGGTGAGGGCTGACAAATTATGTATAAGGTACAACGTTCACTGTTTGGGTAATGGGTATACCAGAAGCCCAATCCCCACCAGGACACAATATACCTATGTAACAAACATCCATAGGTACCCCCCTGAATCTAAAATAAAATAAGATTTAGACATACAGACCAATGGAACAGAATAAAGAATGCAGAAATAAAAACCAACACATATGAGATCACCCGATCTTCAACAAGGATGCCAAGAAAAAGAATGGTGAAAAAGTAGTCCCTTCCTCCCTGGAAAACTGGATATCAACATGCAAAAGAATGAAATTGGAACCTTATCTTATGCCATACACAAAAATTAACTTAAAATGGATTAAAGACTTAAACATAAGGCCTGAAACATTAAAACTCTTAGAAGAAAACAGAGGAAAAGCTTCATGACATTGGTCTTGGCAATGATTTCATGGAAATGATGCCAAAATTAAAGGCAACAGAAGCCAAAAATAGACAAGTGGGACTATATCAAACTAAAAACCTTCTACACAGCATAGGAAGCAATCCACAGGGTGAAAAGCCAAGTTATGGAATAGGGGGAAATATCTGCAAACCATATATCTGATAAGGGGTAAACTTTCAAAATAGATAGGAAGTGCTACAGCTCAATAGCAAAAAATGAAAAACTAATAACCTGATTTAAAATGGGTTATAATTATCCTAACTGAAATAACTCAGAGGCAGAAAGTCAAATACTGCATGTTCTCACTTAATAAGTGGGAGCTAAGCAATCAGTATTCACGGACGTACAGAGTGGAATAACAGACACTGGAGACCCCAACAGGTGGGAGCATGGGAGGGATGTGAGGGCAGAAAAATTACCTATTGGGTACAATGTTCACTGTTTGAACAACGGGTACATGAAAAGCCCTCACTTCACCAATATGCAATATATACATGCAAGAAATCTGCATTTATATCCCCAAAATACATAAAAATGTTAAAAGAAACAAAAAAAATGAATTAAAATGGGCCTAAGACTTAACAGACATTTCTCCATGAAGACACACAAATAGCCAACAGGTATATGAAAAGATGCTCGATGTCACTCATCGTCATGGAAATGCAAATCAAAACCACAATGAAATATCATTTCATACCTGTTAGTGTGGGAAAAAGAGAGATCAGACTGTTACTGTGTCTATATAGAAAGAAGTAGACATAAGAGACTCCATTTTGTTCTGTATTTGAGATGCTGTTAATCTGTGACCATACCCCCAACCTGTCCTTGACTCAAGGTTTAAGGGATTTGGGGCTGTGTAGGATGTGCTTTGTTAAACTAGTGCCTGAAGGCAGCTTGCTGGTTAAAAGTCATCACCATTCCCTTAACCTCAAGTACCCAGGGATACGCACACTGCCAAAGGTCGCAGGGACCTCTGCCTAGGAAAGCTAGGTATTGTCCAAGGTTTCTCCCCAAGTAACAGTCTGAAATATGGCCTCGTGGGAAGGGAAAGACCTGATCGCCCCCCAGCCTGACACCCGTGAAGGGTCTGTGCTGAGGAGGACTAGTGCAAGAGGAAAGCAGGCCTCTTGGCAGTTGTTGGCAGTTTGAGATAGAGAAAAGCATCTGTCTCCTGCCCATCCCTGGGCAATGGAACATCTCGGTGTAAAACTGGATTGTATGTTCTGTTTACTGAGAAAGGAGAAAACCGCCTTA
>NW_012099321.1:4312361-4314230 GCF_000951045.1 Mandrillus leucophaeus | reverse complement strand
TTTTTTTTTTTTTTTTAAGAGACAGGGTCTTGCTATATTGCTCAGGCTAGTTTCAAACTCCTGGCCTCAAGCAATCCTCTCACCTCAGCCTCTCAAAGTGCTAGGATTATGGGTACATGCCACCACACCCAGCCCTATTTGAAACTTTTATACCAAAAAACACCCTGTGACATTTGAGGGGGAGGAAGTATTTTTAAGAGTAATTTTGTAGTGAGAAAGCTCAAGAAGCAAATATAGATTATTATTTCAGTAAGTTTGTTTGTGAAGTTGGGAGAAAAGACTAATAAAATACTTCAGGAAGAAGTTAAGAATGCCTAGAAAGAGAAAGGTCCTAGTCATCCTGATGGCATCTTAACTTAGAAATTAAACATAACCTGCTCAGGTCTCATTTTCCTCACCTGAAAATGGGACTATTAAAACTACCAATCTCTTGGGGTTATTATGAGGGTTATACTGTGTAAGATACTTACCAAAAGTCCCTGACGTGCATCAATACTGCAACAAAAGCCCAACACAGCTCCATCATAAGACACATACTACATTTCTGGAAAGCAAAGTCACCTGGTAAAAGCCAGGCATGGTCAGGTAGGGAAGAAAAAGACGCACTTGTGGAGAAGATTGAGAATACAGTAGAACTTACATACAGTTGAACAAGTGTCTTTCAAACTTAAGACAAGGCCTAGGAGGAAAGGGCTCAAGCAGGCCATGTTGAGAGGAGCGTGGCTAAGTATGGTAAGGAATATGGCTACGGAACAATCCTAACAAAGATGGGCGTGGGTTTAGAGCAATGAGTGTGCATAACAGGTCAAAAAGCCAGAGACCAGTACATACACTGAAGGTTAACAAAGAGAGAGTGCTACTTTGAGTAGCAAGAACTCTGAATACTGAAGGACTCTGGAAGATGGGCCAGCTCCAATTCATTTTTAAAATGAGTCCAGCTAAATAAATATTCCTGCAATGGCAGTACCAGAATGGCGAAAGCTTACAAATAAAGAGCCACGTGAAATTCATTCTTTAAACCAAATAAGCTAATAACCATAAATCAAAGAAGATAGCAAAAAAAAAAAATAAACATGGCACATTCCCTGACTTCAAAACAGATGGCACCATTAGTCATACTCTGAGAAGAAGGAGATGATCAATCCCTGGAACATAGCCATACAAACAAAATAACAATCCTCATTGTGCCGCTAAATTTTACTTTAGCCCCTATGTCAGAGTTGCCCAAAACAAGCAATTTTATTTCTTGCAAATATCATGGCAATTTTACAAAGCAAAAATCAAAAATTAAACTGACCTTTGGCGTACCACAGTCACACTCTTCCCCAGCGTCCACCAACTTATTACCACAGGAGGGAGCACTATAGGCTTCATCAGGCTTTGGAATATTAAGAAGGCAGTTTCCTCCTTTATTTAAAGTCAACTTCTCAAAGTCCTCTGCACTGCAACTGCTGAAGTTTCTGGAACCCCTATAATAAACATTAAGAAAAAGATCTTATGTCACAGCGATTACTCACTTTGAAAATGTTAAGTCATGTGTTTAACCCACAAAGTGCATATTTTAAATGACAGAAAAGAGGCTAATAATTATGCGCACAGAAATGAGAATTCACACCTACTCGTGATAAATATTGAACATGACTTCAGCTACTATATAATAATTCACTATTTTCTTACGATATATTGTACTTCCAAAATATCACTTACATTGAAATACAAAATGATAATTCTCAGCATCAGAAGAGACTTTAAAAATTATTTAGTCCTTGCAGCCATAAAAAAGGATGAGTTTGTGTCCTTTGTAGGGACATGGATGGAGCTGGAAACCATCATTCTTAGCAAACTATCACAAGAACAGAAAACCAAACA
>NW_012099321.1:4302361-4312196 GCF_000951045.1 Mandrillus leucophaeus | reverse complement strand
CATGGCACAAGTATACATATGTAACAAACCTGCACGTTATGCACATGTACCCTACAACTTAAAGTATAATAATAATAAATAAATTAAAAAATAAAATAAAATAAAATAAAATAAATTATTTAGTCCTATGAAAAATAAAGTTTTATTTATCTAACACAGTAAAGGTTCTTCAAATATTGGAAGGTAGTTGTACGTTGTCTCCAGTCTTTTTTCTACTCTGAAGGATACCATTTTTCTGTTCACCCATGCCCATTACCACTTATTAGGAGCTCTGCAAAAATAATGCAAATGGGAAACTCCAGTTCAGATACACACTGGCCATCAAGAGGCAGACTGCGCAGTATAGAATTTCAGCTACTCCTATATGACAAGTTTTCAGTTTGAGCTTTACATATAATAACTTTTATGATAATTCCTGGGAACCATGGTTAGTACTATGAAGGTTAGTTGGCCTTTAAGAAATAAAGTGGGCCTTTAAGTCCCACTTAAGCTATGTGAGATTTATACAAATGCAATTTTGATATGTCCTACCTGGGATTTTCTTTTTAGCTACTGTTTTACTCAATGACTATAAAATACTTTCAGATAGTCCCACTGGCTGCTTTTACCTTTGAAAACTAGTGGAAAATAGACCTATACACCACCTATATCTTTGAGGAATCCATGTCACATTAAAATTCTATTTTATTTTTACTTTTGTAGCCTGAGTTTTTTGGTGTGATATCCAAAAAATCATTGTTAAGGCCAATGTCAAGGAGCTTTTCCTCAATGTTTTCTTCTTAGAAAGTTTTATGGTTTCAAGTCTTACATTTAGGTATTTTATCCATTTTGAGTTGATTTTTGTGTATGGTGTAAGAAAAGGGTCCAATTGCATTCTTTTGCATGTAGAAATCCAGTTACCCCAGAACCATTTATTGAAGGGAACTATCTTTTCCCCATTGTATCCTCCTGGTGCCCTTGTCAAAAATTAACTGACTACACGTTTGGATTTGTTTCTGGGCTCTCTATTCTGTTCCATCGGTCTACATGTCTGTTTTTATACCACTACCATACCATTTTGATTACTATAGCTATCAAACTGAAAAGCTCTGCACAGCAAAGATAACCGATGAAATGAAAAGTCTGCAGATTGGGAGAAAATCTCTGCAAACCATGTTAAGGTGTATCTTATAACCATGTATCTCATATCCAAACTACATTTTTCAGAACTCACACAACTCCATAGTAGAAAAACAAATACCTCCATTTTTAAAATGAACAAAAGACTTAAATAGACATTTCTCCAAAGATGACATAAAAATGGCCAACAAGTGTATGAAAAGATGCTCAATATCATTAATCATCAAAGAAGTGCAAATCAAAACCACAATGAAATATCACCTCACCCTTATTAGGATGACTACCATCAAAAATGGCCAGGCATGGTGGCTCACCGCTGTAATCCCAGCACTTTGGGAGCCCGAGGTGGGCAGATCACTTGAGGTCAGGAGTTTGAGACCAGCCTGGCCAATGTGGTGAAACCCCATCTCTACTAAAATACAAAAATTAGCCAGGTGTGGTGGTGCACACCTGTAATCTCAGCTACTTGGGAAGCTGAGGCAGGAGAACTGCTTGAACCTGGGAGGCAGAGGTTGTAGTGAGCCGAGATCATACCACTGCACTCCAGCTTAGGAAACAGAGAGACTCCGTCTCAAATAAATAAATAAAAGAGATGACAAGTGAAGCGTACAGAAAAAAGGGAATCCTTGAGCACTGTTGGTGGGAATGTAGATTGGTGCAGCCACTGTGGAAAACAATAGGAGTTCCCTAAAGAAATTAAAAACAGAACTATCATATGACCCAGCAATCTCACTTTTGGGTACACACCCAAAGAAAATGAAAACACCACCTCATTCTCCCATTTTCAGTGCAGTATCAGCCAAGATATGGAAACAAACAAAGTGTCTGTCAACAGCTGAATGGACAAACTGTGGCACATATAAGACTGATTATTATTCATCCTTATAGAAGGAGATCCTGACATTTACCACAACATGGAGGAACCTGGAGGATGTTATGCTACATGAAGCAAGCCAGACACAAAAAGAAAAATGTTGCATGATCTCACTTATTTTCGAATCTAAAAAAAGAAGTCAAAAACCCAGAGACAGAAAATAAAACACTAATTATGGTGGAGGTGGAGGAAATGGGACATGTAAGTCTGATACAAACTAGCAGATATGTAGGACAAACAAGTCTAGATATCTCAGGTACAGCATGAGGACTATAGATAATAATATTGTATTACATTCAAGATTTTTGCTAAAAGAGGAGATTTTAGGTGCTTTTTGCCACACACACAAAAAATGGGCAACAATGCAGAATGATGGACGTGTTAATCTGCTTGACTAACCATTTCACCATCTATATTTATATCAACACATGTTGTACACCTTAAATACAATAAAATTTATATCTTATATACATTTGTATTTTTTCAGGGGAATTTGGTACCCTGAATCTCTTTTTCATCAGTTTGAGCAATGGTACCAGAAGTAGCAGCAGGAGTGAAAGTTATGTTGCATTCTAGTTAATGAAGAAGCAGCTCTATCTATGGCTGGGTCTTTTGTACATCCAAGGAACTCTAAGAAACATATTTTTTGCCCTGAGCAGTCATGTTAAACTCTTCTTTGCTAACTGGTTTGCAGAAAAGTTGATAGTACTGACTCCTGCCTCTTGGATTGGAATGCAGTCTGCCTAAAACATTTTGGTACTGTTAACTGCTGTTTGACCAAAAAAAAAAAAAAAAAAGTCTACAGATGTGGGATGTGGAAGGATTTTAAAAGACTCGCTGGCAGAGAAAGAAAAAAGAAAGAACATAAACTATCAATGGTTTGAGACAAAAGAATAGGCAAAGGCAAAATTCTGACTCATGGAAAGAAAAGATTTAGCACAAGGCTTTTAACAAGAACAGAAAGACTTGCCTTCCTTATTCTTTTTCTTGCTACTAAGAATATTGTAAGGAGGAGTCCTTTTATGCAATATCAATCAACCATTCATTCAACAAATATTTACTGAATATCTATTATGTACAAGGCATTCTTCTTGGTACAAGGGATGAAACTGTGAAATAGCAGATAAAAATCCCTGCCTCTGTAAAGGTTATGATTATGATTCAGTGATTTACTTATATAATAAATTAGGTAGCATATTACAAGGTAATAAGTGCTATGGGGAAAAAAGGTGAGGGAGTGTGGGTGTGATGAGCTCTGCAGAGGAAGGGATGCTTGTGATTTTAAAAGGGTAGTCAGGACAGGCATCTCAAACCCGTGAGAGTTCAATCAAAACTGTGTATCCAGGAGAAAAACATTATAGAGAGAAGGAATAGCAAATGCAAAAACTCTGAGGTAGAAGCTTTCCTGGCAGACTGAGTCAGTGAGGAAATGACTCATGGGAGACACAGTCAGCAAAGACGGGAATAGGCTATTGTAGGAATGTAGCTTTCTACTGTAAGTCAAATAGGGAAGTTAGAAGGGGAAGACCATGGAAAGTATTGAGCAGGAGTAACATGATTTGACTAATGTTTTAATAGGATCACCATACCTGTTTTACTAAGGAGGAAGACTACAAAGAAGGCCCTTAGAGAAATCTACTAAACAGATGATGATGGACCAAAATGATAACAGTGGGAGCTGTAAGAAGTGGTTGAATTGCTTTTGTTTTAAAGGAACAGCCATTAAGATGAAGAGTGAGAAAAAAGAGAAATCAAGAATGACTCCCAGGCTGCTGTCCTGGGATACCAGAAGGAAGAAGTTACCATTAATTCACATGGGGAAGACTACAGGTAGATCAGATTTTAGGATGACTTTAGGACGGACCACAGGAGTTTGAGCCTAGACATCAAGTAAAAATGTCAAAGCAGTATATAGTAATTATCTGATAAACAAAGGAGACTGCAGTTTAAACAGAGGCTTGTAACTGTTTTTTATTTTGTACTGTTAATCTTTATGTGGTAAGTACAGTGCCTGCTACATGGTATACATGCAATAACGTTTGTTGTAGGAATATATTTAATAATGTAATCCCAACACTTTGGGAAGCTAAGGCAAGAGGATCACTTGAGCCCAGGAGTTCGAGGCCACCTGGGCAACACAGTGAGACCCTGTCTCTACAAAAAATAAACTGGGCATGGTGGTGCACACCTGTAGTCCCAGCTACTTAGAAGGCTGGGGTGGGAGGAGTTTAAGGCTGCAGTGAGCTATGATCATGCCACTGCTCTGCAGCCTGGGCAACAGGGCGAGACCCTGTCTCCAAAAAAAAACAAAAAACAAAAAACAAAAAAAAACACACATACACACACTTAAATATATATTTAAATATATATGCTACATAAATATATATTTCTAAATTATATATATTTAATTAGACAATGGCCATAGAACTTGTGCAGGCATATGTACAGTCCTATATTTTCATCCCTAATTTTAACCTATATAAAGTCTATCACCTTTAAACAAGTTGTTTTTTAAATATGCTCATTATTTCATAATTGAAAGATATTTTCTCATAAGCAGTGTTTCAAATGCTTGATCCTTCAGCAATCTACCCCAAAAAAAAAGTTTCACTCACAATGAATTGACTATAGAACTAAAAAGCATAACAAAATCATAGACATTTCTGGTGCTTTTTAACAGATGGAGATAGTAACAACATCCCCCTGTGTTGGCCTTCGGTGAGACCTTAAAATGCTTTGGAGGTCACAGTGAAGATGCCCTTTCACTAGCCATCCCTGCCTGGCACCTACAGCAACAAAAAGAGTGATCTTTCACCTGATAACGTGGCTTGAAGAGTAACTCAAGTATTTCTACTCTCTATCACCTCTAGACTCCACAATATTAATGATTTATAGCCTCTCCTCCTCTCTTTTCTCACATCTAGGTGATTTTCCCAAAATGGCTTCAAAAGGAGATTGACAATAATGAAAATGTTTTACCTGGAAATGACAAAGAAAAAATTTCAACTATCATTTAAAACATTATTTCTTTGAGTACTCTGAAAATTCCCAGAACACATTTCCACCATTACTATGCTGATTCCCACAGCCTAGGATTAGGAAGTCTTAAGAGAAGATTCTAAGTGCTGGTACTGAATTAGATTAAGAAAAAAAACACCTGATTATGGAAACTTGCTGACGGAGGTGACATTGAGCGGCAGAGTCAAGAAAGTCAATTCTCTAGAAAGGCACCTTCCAGGAAGAGCAACTCACACTTTCCGGAATCTAAGAGCAACGCATGAGAATACCCCTGTCCCCAAAATATCATAAATAATAACAAAAAATCTTATTACAAGGGTAGATTACACATTTTATTAAATAGAACTGGAACCCAAAGACTGAGTTATCTGAGGGGAAAAAAATGAAACATCTACAACATCACTGGCATCTAAAAAAAGAAGAAGCCAAACAAAATGATAGAAAATTAATATTTATTAAATAGCCTGCGAAGTAGAGGGTAGGAAATCTGCCCTCAAAAAAAGAAAGTTTAATATCACCTTGGTAGTAAAAAGGAATCTGAGGAAAAATAAAAGAAAAAAAAATTAACTAGCATAACCTCATCCTAGTTCAAAAATTTTTTTTTTTTTTTTTTTTTTGAGACGGAGTCTCGCTCTGTCACCCAGGCTGGAATGCAGTGGCACGATCTCAGCTCACTGCAAGTTCCACCTCCTGGGTTCACGCCATTCTCCTGCCTCAGCCTCCTGAGTAGCTGGGACTACAGGCGCCTGCCACCAAGCCCGGCTAATTTTTTTTGTATTTTTAGTAGAGATGGGGTTTCACGTGTTACCCAGGATGGTCTCGATCTCCTGACCTCATTATCTGCCTGCCTCAGCCTCCCAAAGTGCTGGGATTACAGGCATGAGCCACCGCGCACGGCCTAGAAATTATTCTTTAAAAAAATTTTAAATATAATGGCTACACAATATAAAATACCACATGAAGCCACAATACACTACAAGAAAGAAAAAACTGAGCAGATAAAGTCCAATAAAGACTCCTAATTCTAGTTCTAGGATTATCAAATGATAGCCATAAAACATTTATGCTTACTATGATCAGGGGCAAAAGTGACAAGCATGAAAATTTGGGCGGGAAACTAAAATCTACAAAACTAATATCAGATTTGAAAAAGAACCTGACAGAAATTTGCCAAATGAAATAAGCAAAATTAATAACTCAATGGATAAGTTTAACAACAGACAAAATACATATGAAGGCAGAAATCAGTGAGCTGAAAGATATCAGAAGAAATTACCCAGAAGAAAAAAAAAACACACAAAAAGATAGGAAACATATATTTTAAAAAATAAGAGACAAAGGAGACATAGTGAGGTCTAACACACAGTTCACTAGAATCACAGAGGCATAAGAGACACAGCAAATGTGCAGACACCCTGTGTACACAGGCAATATGTAAAGCAATATGTAAAGACATGACTGAGAATTTTCTGACTGATGAAAAATATCAAGCCACAAACTTTAAAACACTAAAAAATTTCTAAGCAGGATATGAAGACATATATGTGTAAATGTGTTATATATACATTACATATGTATGTATGCATGTTTTTTTTTTCTTTCTACAACAGGAACATGATAATGAAATTTCAAAAAAACCTTTGAAGACAAAACTGTGAAAACAGCCATAGGTAAATAGAGAGACTCACTTCAATGGAATAATGGTCTGACATCTGACATCTCAACAACATGGAAGGCAAAGACAATGGAAAAATCCCAATATGATGAAAAATAACTGATGATGATTCTATATTCAACAAAAATATCCTCAAAAGAGAGAGAGAAATAAAGACACCCTGAGGAGAAAAACAAAAACTAAGAGATATACTACTACTAAACACACACTAAAGGAAAGTCAAAACTGGTTCTTTGATCAGACCTAAAAATGGACACCAAATGGAAGGTCAGAGATGCAAGAGGACCAAAGAGCAAGGGCAGTGGTCAAAATCTAAATGAATAATGATAAACAATTTTCATTCAACAATCACTAGTATCTTCCTGGCACACAGCTAGATGAGTCAAGAAAGTGATGAACGGAGTTAAAGCACTACATAGTCTTTGAACTGTGTGGGGAAGGATAAGATTTAATGGTAGACAAGATAAATCAAGAATATATGTAACAATTTCTAGGGTAACTTTAAAAAAAATAAAAGACTGTATAATTTCCATTCTAGAAATATGTCTAGAAGGAAAACAGTATATGCTAAAATCACTATCTGGCAGTGCACAGTGGCTCATGCCTGTAATCCCAGCACATCAGGAGGTTAAGGTGGGAGGACTGCTTAGGCCTAGGAGTTCAAAACCAGCCTGGACAACATAACAAGACCCCATTTCTACAAAGTGAAAATAAAAGTAAAAACACTCTATCAACCCAAAAGAAATAACACAGAAGATTTTGTTGTTGCTGTTGTTGTTGTTGTCGTCCCGTTTTTAACTGATACACAGCAGATGTATATATTCTCAGGATACATGTAATCACTTGATCCATTCATACAATGTGTAAAGACCAAATCAGGGCAAATGGAACATCCATCAACTTAAATATTTAAGACCGAAGACTTAATGGTTTAATAAAACCATTTTATAAAATAAGTTTTAATAAAACTTATTTTATGGTTTAATAAAACCATAAAAGAAGTAAGACAAATAAAGGAAAGACATAAGATGGTAGATTTAAACCCAAATGCTATATTTAATTGATTCTAAAACATTCTTTTCATATTTAAATAACTTTGAGATTGAGATTCATTTCAGATTACAATTGAAGTATTAACTTCATTGACACCATATTTCATTCTCAGTGGTATGTAAAAAGTGCTATATCTTATAATCAATGGCATTTAGATTTGATTAAATGTATCAGTAATTACAGTAAATATAAATATATTAAGTGATATAATTATAAAATATATTTTCAATTTGGATTAAAAATAAAATTTAAATATGTTTTAGAAGCATAACTATTAAAAATAAAAATAAATACACTGTCAACACTAAAAAAAAAATATGAGGAAGGTAAAGCAGAATCAGATTATTGGTAGTCCTAGCTACTGCAGTGAGAAAAGAAAAGGAAGTAAAAGGTATACTGACTGGAAAGAAAGAAAAACTGTCTTTGTACAGAGATAATATGATCATCTATATATAAAATCAAAAAGAATTGAAAAAGACTCCTGGAACTAAAAAGCAATTACAGAAAGGTTATAGGATACAGGGTTAGTATACAAAAGTCAATTGCTTTTCTGTATGCCAGCAATGAACAAGTAGAATTTGAAATTAAAAACATAATATCAGGTACATTAGGACCCCCAAAAATGAGAGTTAGTTATAAATCTAACAAAATATGTATAAGATCTCTATGGGGAAACTATAACACTATCTGATGAAAGAATCAAAGAACTAAATAAACAGAGAGATATTTCATGCTTACATACAGGCAGACTCAATATTGTCAAGATGTCGGTTCCCCAACTTGATCTATACATTCAATGCAATCCTAATCAAAATCCCAGCAAATTAGTTTGTGAATATAGATAAAACTGACTTTAAAGTTTACATGGGGTGGCAAAAGACCCAGAATAGCCAGTATAATAGTAAAAAAGAAGAACAAAGTTGGAGGACTGGTGGTACCTAACTTCAAGACTTACTCTAAAGCTGCAGTAATCAAGACTGTGTTGCCATTCCAAGACGGCCAAATAGGAACCGCTCCGGTCTGCGGCTCCCAGTGTGACAGACGCAGAAGATGGTGATTTCTGCATTTCCAACTGAGGTACCTGGTTCATCTCACTGGAACTGGTTGGACAGTGGATGCAGCCCACAGAGGGTGAGCTGAAGCAGGGCAGTGCATCGCCTCACCCAGGAAGCGCAAGAGGTCGAGGGATTTCCCTTTCCTAGCCAAGGGAAGCCGTGACAGACTGTACCTGGAAAATCGGGACAATTCCGCCCAAACACTGTGCTTTTCCAATGGTCTTAGCAAATGGCACACCAGGAGATTATATCCCGTGCCTAGCTCGGGGGGTCCTACGCCCACAGAGCCTTGCTCACTGCTAGCACCGCAGTCTGAGATTGACCTGCGACCTGCAAGGCAGAAGCCTGGCAGGGGGAGGAGCATCTGCCATTGCTGAGGCTTGAGTAGGTAAACAAAGCAGCCAAGGAAGCTCGAACTGGGCGGCGCCCACCACAGCTCTGCAAGGCCTGCTGCCTCTGTAGACCCCACCTCTGGGGACAGGGCATAGGTGAACAAAAGGCAACAGAATCTTCTGCAGACTTAAATGTCCCTGTCTGACAGCTCTGAAGAGAGCAGTGGTTCTCCCAGCACAGTGTTTGAGCTCTGAGAACAGACAGACTGCCCCCTCAAGTGGGTCCCTGAACCCCATGTAGCCTAACTGGGAGACACTTCCCAGTAGGGGCCGACTGACACTTCATACAGGCGGGTGCCCCTCTGGGATGAGGCTTCCAGAGGAAGGATCAGGCAGCAATATTTTCTCTTCTGCAATATTTGCTGTTCTGCAGCCTCCACTGGCGATAGCCAGGCAAACAGAGTCTGGAGTGGACCTCCAGCAAACTCCAACAGACCTGCAGCTGAGGGACCTGACTCTCAGAATGAAAACTAGCAAACAGAAAGGAATAGCATCAACATCAACAAAAAGGACATCCACACCAAAACCCCATCTGTAGGTCACCAGCATCAAAGACCAAAGGTAGATAAAACCACAAAGATGGGGAGAAACCAGAGCAGAAAAGCTGAAAATTCTAAAAATCAGAGTGCTTCTTCTCCTCCAAAGGACT
>NW_012099321.1:4270878-4301591 GCF_000951045.1 Mandrillus leucophaeus | reverse complement strand
GGAGGCTGAGGCAGGAGAATGGCGTAAACCCGGGAGGCGGAGCTTGCAGTGAGCTGAGATCTGGCCACTGCACTCCAGCCTGGGCGACAGAGGGAGACTCTGTCCCAAAAATAAAATAAAATATTAAATGTATGCTCAGTGAAAGACAATATTAAAAGAGTGAGAAGATAAGCTACAGACTAGTAGAAAATATTTATAAAAGACGTATTTGATAAAAGACTCTTACGCAAAGTATGCAAAGAACTCTTAAAACTAAAAAATAAGACAAGAAACAATCTGATTAAACAATGGGCCAAAGACCTTCACAGATGCCACAAAGAAGATATACAGAAGGCAAATAAACACACAAAAAGATCATCTACATCCTATGTCATCAGGGAAATGTAAATTGAAACAATGAGATACCACTACATGACTACAGGAATGGCCAAAATCCAAAACACTGCCAACACCAAATTCTGACAAAGATGTAGAGCAACAGCAATTCTCATTCACTGTTGGTGGGAATACAAAGTAGTACAGCTACTTTGGAAGACAATTTGGCAGTTTCTTACAAAACTAAACATACTGTCTTAACATATGATCCAGCAATCACATCCCTTGGTATTTACCCAAAGGAGCTAAAAACATGGTCACACAAAACCCTGCACGCAGACACTTACAGCAGCTTTTTTCATAATTGCCAAAGCTTAGAAGCAACCAATATGTCCTTCAGTAGGTAAATGGTCAAACTGTGGTACATCCAAATAATGGGATATTATTCAGCACTACAAATAAATGAGCTATCAATACATGAAAAGACACAGAGGAACCTTAAATGCATATTGCTAAGTGAAAGAAGCCAATGTAAAATGGCAACATACTGCATGATTCTAAATATATGATATTCTGGAAAACACAAAACTACGGAGACAGTAAAAAGACTAGCAGTTGCGAAGGGTTGAAGGGGTAGGGAGAGATGACCAGGTGGAGCACAGAGGATTTTTCAGGGCGATGGATATATTCTGTATGATACCATAATGAGGGATACTTATCATCATACACTTGTCCATACCCCTAGAATGCACAACGCCAAGAGTGAACCATAAAGTATGGACTTTGAGAAGTCAACATGTGTCGATGTAGGTTCGTCAGTTTTAATAATCATACCCCTCTGTTTAGGGATGTTGAAATGGGGAGACTATGCAAGTGTGGGGACAGAAAGTGTATGAGAGGAGTCTTTCTACTTTCCTCTTGATTATTCTCCGAACCTAAAACTGCAAAAAAAAAAAAAAAAAAAAAGTCTTCTCAAAATATTGAAAAGGAAGGAACACTTCCAAACTCATTTTATGAGCCCAGCATCACCCTAATATCAAAGTCAGACAAGAGACAACCAGAAAAGAAAATTATAAGTCAATATCCCCAGCAACATAAATGTAAAAATCCTCGAAACAAATACTAGCAAATAGAACTCAACAACACATCAGAAACATCAGGCCCTCCAACTAACTGAGATTTATATCTGCGATACAAGGCTGGTTCAACACACAAAAATGTATTAACACCACGTTAACAGAATCAAGGATCAAAGTCACATAATCATCTCAACAGGTGCCAAAAAGGCATTTGATAAAATTCAACATTCTTTCACAACAAAAAATCTCAACAAACTAGGAAGAGGGAAATCACTTCAATATAATAAAGGCCATATATGAAAAGCCCACAGCCAACATCACACTCCACAGTGAAAAATCAAAAGCTTTCCCACTAAGCTGGACAAGACATAGGTACTCACTTTGGCCACTTCTATTCAAGAGATAAGAAGTCACTGGGAGAATAAGGCTGAATAATTCCCCTGGAATCCTCTCTATTATCAGTGTTATCAGTGTCCCTCTACCTCATGTTATCAGTGTCCTCATGTCATCAGTGTCCCTCTACCTCAACTCCTATGGGGTCAGTCTCCCCTGTAGCTACAGAGACTCTCCAAGATCCAGTAACAAACAGTTCACTCCCTTTCTATCTACTGTATCCCTAGCAAGTTTATACACATTCAAATCAACCAACCAAGCAACAACAACAACACTTTTTTGGCTCTTCCCTTGGGGAAAATGATGGATACCTTAAATTTGAGATTATGTTATCTTCATATTTAAAAGTCAATATGCACTAAGTTTTAAATATAATATTCAAAATACCATTCTCCTCAAAATATTTTAATTATAAGTCTGTTTGACACAGGGTTTACTTTAGGGGAGTGGTTTTAAATACCAACTCACTCAGGTTTCTGTTATTAACATCCAGTTTTGTCATACTGAGGCCTGTTCTGTTGTTTCACTACCCTCAGCCCTCCCAATCCTCCACATTCTGCTCTATTTTATTTCCCATAGCACTTATCACCTTCTAACACTCTCTATTATTGATTTTCTTATGTTTATAGATTGTCTTCCCCCCCAAATGTAAACTCCTTGAAGGGTGAGTCAATCTAACTCACTGAGGTATTCCAAGTGCCGAGAACAAAGTCTAGCAGGTAGTCAGTGCTCAATAAATGTTTCACAAGTTGGTGAATAAAGTATGGGTCCACTCTTCATTGCTCCCTATACCATATTAAATTTCACTATGGCACTGTTTCATAACATTCCCTCCTTACCTCTGAATGCTTCTTTTTTATTTTAATCTATTGACTTACCTCATTGTTCATTACTCATTTCTTGTTTCCTTGAACCGACGTCTTTCTCAACTTCACTGCTGGCCAAAGCAAATCCTAAATTTATTTCCCTCTCCTACAGGAAATCTTTTACAAACATATGACTTTCCTTAAGTACCTAATTTTTTTTTTTTTATGAAGCATGAATTCTTGTAAGTACTATTTTAACTCTTCCATATCTATTTTTGAGCCTAGTATTTGTTCAAAAACTGTAAATTCTGCTTGAGTGCTTCCCTTTATATTAGCATGTGATTAAAATTGTCTTGTCCACTCAGATCTTCAGCTGAAAGGCTGATTGACAGAAGTTTGTATTACTCTGTCAGTGCTTCAGGAGCCTGAGGGAGGTGGGAAGGGGCATGAACACTTGTGGCCACAGATATTCCCTATGTGAAATCTTCATCTGTGTTTGTTTCTTTGTTTGTTTTGAAATAGGGTATTGCTCTGTTGCCCAGGCTGGAATGCAGTGGCACAATCATAGCTCACTGCAGCCTTGAACTCCTGGGCTCAAGTGATCCTCCTGCCTCAACCTCCTGAGTAGCTGGGACTACAGGCACGCACCAACACACCCAGTTAATTTTTTAATCTTTTTTTTTTTTTAGAGACAGGGTCTCACTGTGTTGCCCATGTTGGTCTTGAACTCCTGGTCTCAAGCAATCCTCCCTAAGTGCTGAGATCATAGGCATGAGCCACCATGTCCGTCCTGTATTTGTTAAAGATACCATCTCTCATATCTAAGTTTCACTCAGGCTCAGCAGCTACACACGTATGCACTACAGTTAGGTTCGGGTCTCTGCTTAGGACTCCTGCCTTCTAAATCAGGAAGGAGCCTCGCTGGCATTACAATGAATTTGCATTAGAAATCTACATTTCTGATGCCCAACCACCACGGGACCTTCTATTATAATTATTTTTTAGCTCTGGCACAGGAAAGGGTTCTAAGATCAGATCACAGGCTCTGACTTCCTGACTTTGAATCCCAGTCAGCAATTTGGATGTGTGACCTCAGTTTCCTCATCTGCAATGGAGATAAAGTATGTGCACCTCATTTCACTGATAAGTACTAAGTGAGTGGACACCTTTTAAAAGCCTACAACAGTGCCTGCACATAAAAAGAGCTTAATAAATGTTAACCATTCTCTCTGCTCTTCTCTGTCTTGCCTCCCACCTTTATCTCTATAAAACAGGGTTTGTAAATAGAAATATGTCAGGATCTCTTCTACCTACAGTGACAATGCAGCACTTTCTCAAAAAGAGGTTTGTGAAGAAATTTCTTACACAGTCCTTCAATGTAATCTAATCCACACTGAACCTAGCAGAAACTCCCTCCTAATTTCTAATTCAGATATAAACTTTGCCACGTTCTTACACTTTCAGTCTATAATTGGTTTACAGAAGAGTGTAGTTACATACTTGTGTCTATGTAAGTGTTGCCTTCTTAAAGTTCTCTGGAATTATTAAATTAAAAATAGACTTCAGCAATACATCAGGTAACAAACCTCCACATGTACTCCCTGAATCTAAAAGGCTGGAAAAAATAAAAAAGACTTATCATTGGTGTGTCATGTAATTAATTTCAGCGAACCAGAAATAACATTTCCTGTTTTCCCAATGTAGACATGAATATCCCTCACAGTGTAAGAAACACGGATCTATAATACCATATAAAGGAGAAGAAAAAAGAACCCAAGTACTCACGATGCTCCTGAATTCATGATGCAGCTCTTTGCTCCACAGGAACAATCTCTCCCATCATCGTGATTCATTCCAAGATTATGACCCAACTCATGAGCAACAATGGAAGCAAATGTCTCCACAGTGATTTGCCCAAACTGTTCAGAACAGGAAGGTAGTAATTAGGTTTCTGAACACAAAGAAAATGTTTTGCTGCTCAGATTATTTTTTCACAAATGGAAATTTATTCACTACACTGTTGACAGCCTATATGATAAATCAAGAATCCAACAACAGTCTTTATGCATTTCAGTCTAGTAAGAAAGTAACATGAATCAGACACTGATGATGGACATGGATCCTTCAAGCAAGAGATAACCACTTTAGCACCAACAGATTACTCATGGTAGTTTATAGGAAAACAAGTTGATGGTTCTAATTTAATTATCTAAAATGGAGTACATGTTTCCTCACCCATAAAAAGTAAAGAGCTACACTCATAAGTGGGAGCTGAACAATGAGAACACATGGACACAGGGAGGGGAACATCACACACTGGGGCCTGTCAGGAGGTGGGGGACAAGGGGAGGGAGAGCATTAGGACAAATATCTAATGCATATGGGGCTTAAAACCTAGATGATGGGTTGATAGGTGCAGCAAACCACCATGGCACATGTGTACCTATGTAACAAACCTGCACAGTCTGCACACATATCCCAGAACTTAAAGTAAAATAAAATAAATAAAAAAGAAAAAAGCTAATAAACACATAATACATATTTAAAAACTTGACCCAGTCTCTAGGGAAAGAACCCATCTGCCACTTCTACTGTGTTCCTCATAACACCCAAAATATCGTTTTAAGCACCAGGAGAGGAAGTACACAGTCAATAAATGCTAGGTATTGTCCCAGTGCAAACATCCAAAGTTAAACATCAAGAACAACGTACCACATTAATCCCGCCTGCGTGGCTCCTTGAACACACTGTTCCCACAAATGCCATTCCTGCAGTTCCACCAAAACCTTTCTTTCTAAATGAAAATGTAAAAGTTAAAAAATGTTCTTGGGGAAAAAAGGGACATGTTGCTTTTATTTTATGAATAATCTCAACTGGATTAGGAGAACCTACAAATCATAGCAGAAAAATGGCAAAAAAAAAAAAAATTCTAAAATCAGAATATAATTATGCCTTATCCCCTTCTTATTAATTTTTTCAGACAAATGAAGACACTTTCTGGATACCGAGACAAGTTTGTTTCTTTTTACCTTCTAGATGAAACCTCTCCTAAAATACATTAGGTTTATTTATTCACACAATTTAGTGAGGAGAGATAGATAACGAAGGAAATGAATATGTTTACACGGGCAGCTGCACGCAGTGAGCAGGGTGAACGTGAAAGTCAGGATGGGCCAGAAGTAGTGGCTCATGCCTGCAATCCCAGTACTTTGGGAGGCCGAGGTGGGCAGATCACCTGAGGTTTGAGACCAGCCTGGCCAACATCATGAAACCCCCATCTCTACTAAAAAAACAAATACAATAATTAGCCAGCCGTGGTGGCACACACCTGTAATCCCAGCAAATTGGGAGGCTGAGGCAGAAGAATCACTTGAACCCGGGAGGAGGAGGTTGCAGTGAGCCAAGACTGCACCACTACACTCCAGCCTAGGTGACAGAATCAGACTCTGTCTCCAAAATTTTAAAAAAAAAAAAAATCTGGATGGGCCCCGTGTGATTCCCAACCACACCCTACACACCTGTACCTCAGCACCTGTTCTCTCTGCCTGGACCTCTCTTCCCTAATATTAATATAACCCAGACTCATTCCCTCACCTCCTTCAGGTCTTTACTCAGAAGGCATCTCCCTGGCTAGGCCATGTCACCTCAAAATTCAACCTCATTCCTCCAATGCTTTTATATCTACCCTCCCTGTTTTATTTTTCTCCTTACCACTTATCATTGGTTAACATACTACATGTACTTATTTATCTCATTTATGGCCAATCTCCTCCACCAGAACATGGACTCCATGAGAGCAGGAATTTTTGCCAGTTTTGTTCACTGCTATGTCCCAGTGCCTGGGGTATACACCCAATAAATATATTTTAAATGAATGGATAAATCCTTCTCTGGGCCATCTGACCAGCCAGGAGAAGATGACCAGAAGTACTGACACAAGCAGATTGACAAGGAAACATTCCAGCCAGACTACCCTATAGTGAACTCATAGTTTCCAAAATGCACTCATGGACTCAAGGCTTCCAAAAACCTTTTCAGAACCCCATTCTCAACTGTAAACAAACAACTAAAAATCATCAAGTATCTGGGAAATGTCTCCAACAGGACAGACGGAGACCACACAAACAGAGGGGGTTAGGATAGTTTGGTGGGTGTGGTTGGGCAAGGCATAGTATGCTTGACACCTGCTCCTTTTAGTATTTAGTGAACTAAATGGTATTCTCACTGGTACAAGGATGTGTGAGCATACGATTTTACTAAAAACCAAGACCCACACCAAAACACATCATCAGGAAAATTCAGAAACCTGGGAACCAAGAAAAGATCCTACAAGTTTCCAGTGACGGGGAAAAACAGGCCACATACAAAAGGTCAGCAATCAGAATGTTTCAGACTCCCAATAGTAATGCTGGGACAAAAAAGACAAAAGAGCAATGCCTTCAAAATCATGAAGAAAAAGGATTTCATGGAGAGAATTTTATACCCAGTGTCACGCCTATAATCCCAACACTGTGGGAGGCTGAGATGGGTGGATCACCTGAGGTCAGGAGTTCAAGACCAGCCTGGTCAACATGGTGACACCCTGTCTCTACTACGCTACAAAAATTAGCCGGGGGTGGGGGCAGGCACCTACAATCCCAGCTAGTCGGGAGGCTGAGGCAGGAGAATTGCTTCGACCCAGGAGGCAGAGGCTGCAGTGAGCCAAGATCATGCCACTGTACTCTGACCTAGCCAACAGAGTGAGATTCTGTCTCAAAAAAAAAAAAAAAAAGAGAAACTCAAAGCATGCCTAGGAAATACTGAGTTACTTAGGCCCTAGAACAATCAGAACTCAAATTAAGATAAATTTTAAATTCTGTTCCGAAACTGGGAAAACATATTTTCATACACTCACGAGGTCAAAATGCTTTCTTTCCATATATCCGCTCACAAAAAACTAGTAGAAAACACACTATACCCAAATGAGGAAGTAAACCCAAGAAAAAAGGAGGACATGGGAGAAAGGTGACAGGAATCCAAGACAGAAGAGGTCTCATGATAATGCCACATCAAGCTAAGTTTTCCTCATTTAAATGAACACCCAAAACCTCAAAAGAATACAATTCCAATGCAAGAAAATAAGCAAAAATTATTATTTTGATCATTTCATTAATAGTAGTTTAAAAAAAAATACTTACAGAACTAGCTGTGCACTGTCATGTCTCCGACGTGTAATAAGAAACTTTTCCCGCCACTGCACGAAGTTCCCCAGCACATCACCAGCACCCCCAGCTATGTTGATCAGGTTTCCATTGGTCCAAATCTCCAGTCCAACTAGCACAATTCGAATATTTAACATAATATACATCTGGGAAGAGAGAAATAAAAGTATATAAAATATAGTAAAGAATGTGAGAAAAATCTTTTAACCACATGAAGTAACACGGCTACTTAAATTAAAACTTCCCTGCCTAAAAAAACAATCTTTACTTTAACACAATGAGACTTTGGGCGGTTGGGAGGCCAAGGCAGGTGGATCACCAACCTGGCCAATATGGTAAAATCCTGTCTCTACTAAAATGGAAAAATTAGCTGGGCATGGTGGTGCACGCCTGTAATCCCAGCTGCTTGGGAGGCTGAGGCAGGAGAATCGCTTGAACCCGGGAGGCAGAGGTTGCAGTGAGCCAAGATTGTGCCACTGGACTCCAGCCTGGGCAACAGAGCAAGACTCCATCTCAAAAAAAAAAAATACAATAAGACTTTAACCTCTCAATAGTCTCAGTTTCCTCAACCATAAAATGATAGTAACAGAGATTCAAAATCCTTATTATCTTCTATTCTAAAACCTGACAAACTCTGGAAATTAAATTTTTGGTAAAACTGTTTCCAAAATTTGCCCTGATATAATGCAAGCCAATTCACAGTCCACATTTAACCCATTTAATGTAAATACTCCTATATTTTACTGCAGAAATATCAATGAGTCTGATTACAAGGTGCTACCCCAAGAGGTGTTATATACAGAGTGAATCACACTGTTTTTCTAAACTTTTATCTAAAATTTTAATCACAGGTACATCAGAGGTTTCAGAAAAAGGACTGTGGAACTCTTAATTTCATAGGGGTACTGTAAGGAGTAAATGGGTTAATAAATGTAAAGCACTTAGCTCAGTGTCTAGCACACTGTAAGTACTCAAGTGAATGCTATCATCATCATCGTCATCATTATCATCACTATCACGCTTGGTGTTCATATCAGCTTTGTAGATAAAATTATTTTATAAGAACATATATCGAATTCTTTAGTATCTCCCACTGGATGAACTCCAAAATCTCAAACCAAACTCTCTCTCTCTCTCACACACACACACACACAAACACACACACACAAATATTGTCGTATCATGTTTTCAGGGTAGAAGGCAGCCTTATTCAAAATAAGATGCATTCAACAAGAATTCAAAGATCTTTCCATAAATGCCAAAGCACCTAAGCCTAGCTACTCTGAAGATAAAGTAAACGGTAGTATGAAATCTCTTGCTCTTCTCAAAGTCTTTCTACACTGGTACTTTCCTTTAAACATTAAAAAGAGTTACAAAACAAACCAGAAAGCAGACCTCTCAAAGACTGAGCCATTGAGGCCCTATGAAAATCAGAACTCAAAATGAGACATTTTTAAGGTCTGTTCTGAGACTGAAAGAATAGGACAGAATCATCCTGGTTGATAGAAAATACAACTTACACTATCCAAGTAGTTTGCCAGGAGAATCATCTCTTCTCTCACAGCAGTCTGATTTCTTCCCATCATGTCATACTGGAAAAGCAAAGAAGGAGAATCATTATCACCAAAGTAGTTTAAGAATAGAAATGTAAGGCCGGGTGCAGTACCTCAGGCCTGTAATCCTAGCACTTTGGGAGGCCCAGGAGGGTAGATCACCTGAGGTCAGGAGTTCGAGACCAGCCTAGCCAACATGACGAAACCTTCTCTCTATTAAAAATACAAAAATTAGCCAGGTGTGGTGGCGGGTGCCTATAATCCCAGCTACTCAGGAGGCTAAGTCAGGAGAATCGCTTGAACCTGGGGGCTAGGCGGAAGTTGCAGTGAGCCAAGATCCCGCCACTTCACTCCAGCCTGGGAGAAACAGCAAAACTCCATCTCAAAAAAAAAAAAAAAAAAAAAAAAAAACCAAGAATAAAAATGTCTGTTAAAATGAAGATAAGAATCCAAATATTTCCTCTGAACAAAAAATTGAAGCATTTAGACATTTATCAACATTTCAAATTAAGAAATTTAAAGGTTACATTGTAGTGATAGGAATAAAAGAAAAACCGGTAAAAGGGTAAAGTGAATAATAATGAAAGAGCACTGAAGTCTTCATTTTCTCCAAATTAGTAGAACTTTAAAATAAATTATCTTCTTAATGTTCCCTTTATTTATTTTAATGCAAAAGTATTTTCAAGCATTTCACAAAGGTAGAGTTTTAAGCAATCAAAATGCAGACAGAAAAGAATAAAAGACAATCTAAAGAACTTCCTGACCCTTCCACCTCTTAGGCTAATGATGTCACCAATAAACCTTCTTCTTTTCAATTTAAGACTTTAGTTGAGCAAGGAATGACTGATTCAATAACTGTGTGGCTTCCAAACCAGAACAGGTTCACAGAGACTTCTTCCACATAGTGGAAGAAGATTTATGGACAGAAAAAAGAAAGTGACATACAGAAAACAGAACTGAGGTACGGAAACAGCCAGAGTGCTTACAGATCAGCACCAATAAACCATTTCTAAATGCTGGGTTGAATTAAAAATGAGAGATTAACCAATAATCGCTAGTTAAAAAATCATATGTAGATGAAAACATACAGAACTTTAACCATCTTAAGCCAAATAAATATGACTAATTTTTCTTTGAGACCTGGCTAACTCAAATGTCTCTTTTTAACATTATTTTATACAACCAATTTAGCAGAAGAAAAATTTTTAAAGGATTTATGATTTTGCTCTATGATATCAGAATATATCAGATTTTATCAGTTAGGGATCTAATCATGATTCTCCTACACAAGAAAAAAAAATTTAATTTAATACATTTGACAGGGCTTGATTGAAATTGAACCTTTTTTTTTTTAACAATTTTCTATCTGTATATAACAAATACATCTGGAGACAGCAATGAAGAAAAACATTTTGTGTTTTTTGTTCGTGTTGTTTTGTTTTGTTGTGTTTGAGACTGAGTCTTGCTCTGTTGCCCAGGCTAGAGTGCAGTGGCGCAATCTCAGCTCACTGCAAGCTCCGCCTTCCGGGTTTATGCCATTCTCCTGCCTTAGCCTCCCGAGTAGCTGGGACCACAGGTGCCCACCACCACGCCCGGCTAATTTTTTGTATTTTTAGGAGAGACAGGGTTTCACCATGTTAGCCAGGATGGTTCCGACCTCTCTGACCTTGTGATTCGCCCGCCTCAGCCTCCCTAAGTGCTGGGATTACAGGCGTGAGCCACTGCACTTGGCCGAGATAAACATTTGAATCTTGACTTTTGCGATTTGTCCAAAACATTCTTCTACAGAAGATTTTTGCCCACTGTTTGGGGCTGAGTTCACACTTGTTCATATTCCATGTGCTTTTCCTTCTGCCACTTGAGGGCAATGAACCTATAATGTACAAATCCGAGTCTATCTCTTAATATTTTCTCCAAATTAGTTATTTGGAGTGGCTTGTTATTTTCCAACCTACATACAACAAGGAATTTTTTTAAAACCAAAAAAACCTCAAAACTGTCTCCACAGCTTACAAGAAAGGAACTGCCAATCATAGTAAGTTTCCACAAGTAACTTTTTCACACTGACAACAAAATTGGAAGTAAAAGTCAAAACACTAAAAATACTCTCTATTTTAAATTACACAGCTGTTGTAACAAATACTCACCTGTACCCCATAAATATCTGAAGTATTATTATATCAACAAAAAAACCAACATGAAAATAAACTATATAGCCATTACCTCTAAAACTGATAATCCTGTAAATGCCAAAGTAGGGACACATTACTTCTCTTAGTTAAAGCAAAGCACTTAGTTCAGTTTCTTAAGTATAAATAAGGAAAATGCCCTCATGTGATCCTGTACACGGAAATTAATACTATTCCCTTCTAAAGCATGCCAGGACCTGGAGGTTTTCCATCTCTTAAAGTGCAATATAGGTTATCTCAAATTCTAGAAAGCAAAGCAATTTTATTAGACAACAAAGCCAAACCTTTTAGAGCCACAGCCCACTAAAGTAATCTGAAAAGTTCTCAAGAGCCTGATAGGCAGTACAGATTCACTCAAAAAATTCAGCATAAGCAAGTCATCAGCAAGAACACGAAAAAAAATCATTAATAAAAAATAAACTTAAAGGCAGTCACATTTTGCTACATTTAGCTTCTGTTGGTATTCTGGTGGTATAAGGTTTAAGGGAAAAAAACCATTTTAGTTTTAAAATCATTATTTAAGTAAAATCAATACAAACTGTAGTTTATATTTCCTTCATTAAATGCTCATTTCTCATATCTTTTTCATGGAAAAGAAGAAAAATTTTCACCAATCTTACCCTTTCCTTGTCTACAACAATGAACAGCTCCACATACCGGGTCTGTGGCAAGACAGCTCTTCTTCTCTGTCAAAAACACAAACATCATAAAGGCAAAAAAGTTATAAGGCCATGATCACATCCTAATCTCTCATCACCTATTTTATGTCTACTAAGAACATCATAAAATTATTTTACTTAACACATCCTACATTAAGATAGTAAAAAATATGTTTTTTGAAGTGTTATCTCCTTCTTAGTGATGAAAACTTTGTCCAGTTCTGCTACTGACTTTAAGTGATGATAAACTATGTCTGAGGGGAAAAAAATGTTTTTGAAGTGTTACCTGTTATCTGCACTAATATGAGAAAAATGCTAGTTACAGACAAAATGGGTTTAAGTTTACAAAGCAGCATTACCAATTTTCTAAAATCAAAACTACACACACACACACACACACATGCACACACACACATTTTAATGAAAAACCCCGTTACTATGCTGAAAGATAAAACATAGCCACTAATATCCCAGAGCAGAAGTTAGAACAAGGTTGCCATTTAAAAAAATGACTAGTTTTGTCATTTTACAGAAATTCATGCAAAGTAGAATAAGCAAAAATTTTAATGTTTTCCAATGTTTAAAGTCAAAAAGAATAGTCCAAGTCAAAAGAGTGGATAGCAGAAGAGGCAATAAAAATAATGCCATCAACTAGTATAAGTTAATTAAAAATATGCCTCTTTCAAGGCAGCAACATATCTCATAGAAAGGTACAATCCCTGCAGCTGAAGTTGATCTAGTCCTAGAACAATTTCAGTCTAAGAGACAGCCATGTCAAAAGTAAATCATGAAGTGCTATAGCAGTCTCCAAACAGGGATGAGAGTGTCCTTGAAACACAACTGAAGTCGTTAAAGTCCTAAAGCCATGTCTCTCTTTCCAATCTAGGGTTCAAGAATCACCATTCGAGTTGTCTAAGAGGTACCTAAAGAAAAACTCTTTTGCACTGGGCGCAGTGGTTTATGCCTGTAATCCCAGCACTCTAGGAAGCTGAGGCAGGAGGATTGCTTTATGCCAGGGGTTCAAGACGAGCCTCGATAAAGTAATGAGACCTCATCTTTACAAAAAGTTTTTTTAAATTAGCCAGGCACGGTGGGTGGCACAGACCTGTAGTAGTAGCTACTGGGAGGCTGAGGCAGGAGGACTGCTTGAGCCCAGGAGGCCAAGGCCACAGTAAGCACTGCTGCAGATTTAAGCCCTCATTTCCAAAACCCACAGAATCTAAAGTGTACTCAACTTGGTAGCAGGAACTGTATATTGCTCATCTTTTCATCCCCTAGTACCTATCACAATGTCTGGCATATATTTGGCAAAATTAAGAAAAGAAAAAAAAAAACACTACTCATAGTATTGGTTTCATGAATAAACACATGATTTTTCTAAAATGGTAGTCTGAGCCATGAAGAATTATGTTATTTCCTTACTCGAAGTAGCTGAGTCATGCTGGGAGGCTCTTCCTCTTCATCCTTTGTAGTTTCTTTCTCTATATCCTTGTTGGAAACTCCACATCTCAGAGGCTCTTTGTGGACATCATCCATTCGATAAATGATGTGCTCAAAATGAGAGCTGTTCTGCAGGGGTTCAATCCCATAACTTGCATTCTCTAAATGCAGCAGTCCTCTGAATGTTGCATTACACACATACAAATTTTAAGAAAAAGAAAATACAAAAGGAATCAGAAAACCTAAGTTCAAGTCCTACTTCTTAAATGTGTAAGTAGGCATAGCATGATATAGAGAATAAAATAGAGGCTTTAGAATCAGACAGACAGGGCTGGGGCAGACCTATATTGAAAGCTCAAATAGCTACTTATCAGGGTCACTGCCTGCAAGTCACTTAACCTCCCTGAGTGATCTACGGGAAATGGAAGGTACTACAAAGTAGTGATTAAGAATGTGGCATCTGGACCAGAGGACAAGAGTTCGAATTCCAAATGTCTTCTATTAGCTGCAGGACTCTCAGCAAGGTATTTAACCTCTGCCTTGGTTTGCACTCTACAAAGGATTGTTCTGAAAACAAAATTACTTAATAAGCACAAAACACACAAAACATATTGCCTGGCACACAGTAACTATTAAATAAGTGTTAGTACTTAAGTGAAGATAATCATATTCATCTTATATAGAACTAATACGTATTAGTTCAAGCAATCATGCAATCAACCAACCAGTACAGTGCCATGTTGTCATGACCTCAAGGAATGTAATTTTAATACTATAACTTAATTTGAAGTACAATATAATTTATCTGAACTTCAGTTTGCTCACCTAAATACGGAAATAATGAGCTCTTATTCACAGTGATAATGAGACTTAAATACAAGTCTTAAATAATACAAGTGAAAATTTTATAAATATAAAGTGCTAGAGAAATTTAAAGCATATTTTATTTTAAATACCAAAAATGATTTAGTGGTCTCAAAAAAATTTTCCTCTTTACGTATTAAAACTCATCAACTATAATACTTTCTTAAATAAACATGTCAAGGATATCTGAAACACAGCTATAAAAATGTTCAGTAACATCAAAGTAAATTCCAGTTTTGCTAAGTGCCCAAAAGGATTTAATTTGGAGACAGAAATAGGAAAAAGGGTAAGACACAGGGGAAAGAAAAAAAAAGAAGATAAAAGAAATTGCTTACCTGAGTCCAAAACAGTTGCTAAGAGCAACGGATGAATTATAAACTCCCTCCACATAGCCTCGAAAATGACAATGATTCTAAATGAAAAATACTGTATTATCTTCAAATATTGCTACATTGCTGAAAATCATCACAGAAATTGCAGAGCTAACAAAATTACTCGAGGCCAGTCAACTACAAAGTTTTATTTATATTATTGGCATCTCATAGTATCACATGGCATTCTTTAGACCATCTGCAGACTATCTCCTACCACCCTATGAGTACACAAATGTTTAGGCAGAATTCCAGGGAATACAAGGTACAAACAGCTCTGCCTCAGTGACCTTTCAGCCTAGAAGCAGAACAAGACGTATTATGTCATCTTCAACATTTTAAATCACAGTCAATCCAAGAACCAACAGCAGCCGGCTGACATCTCACTAAAACTGTGTTTGTATAAAATGACCCTGTGGAAGACACTGATGATGCTTTACAAACTTTAATCTTAAGCAATAGAATCCCCAGGGGAAACTACATAAATCTTTCAGTGAAACTTAATTTCATTTTATGGACAAAAGTATATGTCATTACGATACATGACAGTCTGGCCATGTTAAAAAAAATTACAGTATCAAAGTTTTAATTTGTATTTCAAATCTACAATCATACTTTCATCTACCTGAACAATATTAAATAACCAAGAAATAAGTGAGACTCCGTCTGTCTTGGTTGACATTTTTCAAACACCCAGAAAAGCATAACAACTCTATTATACTTATGATACGTAAGTATTATATAAAATAATACTTACATAAGTTTCTATATAATTAAAATTGATTTTTAACAGTTTTAACAGCATATACTTTAAATAATAGCAACAAATAATATTCGTTGAGTTAAAAATTGTCAGACTTTATAAGCATCTTATATATTCACTCAGTTAAGTTTCCCAATATATCCATAAAATGTTAACTATTATTACACTTTAAAGTGAACATACCAAGGCACAAACAGATTAAAAGAGTTTCATCAGCAAATAATGAGTCAAAATTAAAGCCCGAACAGTGTATGTCCGAAGAAAGTATGCCAAGAAACCTCTACAAGGAAAAAAATGCCTTTTACCATTACAGCTTTTGTCAAGTGACATAAATTACGCTGTGTTTGGCCTTCTGCCTTGGTAATAGTTGGGTGCATGACTGGATGGACGGGTTATTTTCTATCTGGTGTATGCTGTAAGGTAAATTCAAACTCCTCTACTAATTTGCTATTAAACAATGGACCAATAATGCACTAAGATAAAGAAATCAGATAGTGGACCGGAAGAGGATAGGCCTAAGTCAGCAGTTCCTTGGTTTTTGTAAGTACTAATAATTAATCTAAAATAAAGATATTTTTGCCTCCTATTTATTTGAAGAATGCTGCAAAAAGTGCACAACCAACAGAAACAATTCAACCTAGTAAAGTATTACAAAGTACATAAGAAAAAAAAAAAAAAAAACATGTAATGGGAATAAAGATTTCTCATGAAAACCATGGCAAAAAAAAAAAAATGTATAATACCTAAGTGCCAAAAAGGACTGTAAAACACTCAAACAAAACTAGAAATGTTTATGCCTAGTAATAAACACATAAAGCCAAATGTGACATCTGCCAATTATTTTCGGTATTCTGGCCAGCTCTGTCCCCAGGAGTACTCTGTTCTCTGATCCAGACAGGACCACACCTCTTTTAGGAAAGACTTATTTTCAGAAAAAATTTAGAACATTAGAACATGTAACACCAAACGAGTGTTTTTCTTTACTAAATATTAACGACGAATTAAATGTTTTAATAAGTTCACTTTTACAGATATTAACTTTCAACAAAAAAATCGAAAACTCCTATTTTAAACATATCAAATTTTCCCCATCATCAGTGAGGATTACCATTAAATAGAAGATTTATTTTCCTAGTCTTTAAAAAAAACCTTAACTACTGAGTACCGGGAGAGCTGTAAGGTACAGCTTAGTCCATAGAAATGCACCCACTTTTCCCAGGATAACCCATATATCATAATGTTAAAGGTGCCCTGTGGGGCTGTGCAATGTAACAGTCCTGAATGCCTATACAGAACTCATTTTTAAATTATAATTGTTTTAAAATTTGCTATGGGATCATGAGGAAAATACATTACCTGTATATTGGGATGGTTAGTGATTACAGTCCCTTCTTTGTTATAGGTATAAACTACAAAATCTTCAGGCAAAAGGTCTCTGGAAGAGAAATAAAATACCATTTAAATATATGTTATCTATCTACAACTAAGGATATGATTCACAAGGCATTATCTCTAGAGGAGACGAGCTGGAGTAAATAAGAATTTTCACCAGATAAATTATTATTTTAAAATGTGCTACTATAAAATTAAAAGCTCATAAACAGGCGGGCAGTGGCTCACGCCTGTAACCCCAACATTTTGGAAGGCTGAGGTAGGAGGATCACTTGAGGCCAGGAGTCTGAGACCAGCCTAGGCAACATGGTGAGACCCTGTCACTACAAAAAATAAAAAATGAGCTGGGCATAGAGGCACACACATACAGTCCTAGCTACTCCAGAAGCTGAGGTGGGAGGACTGCTTAAGCCCAGGAGTTCAAGGCTGCAGTGAGCTATGATCATGCCTCTGCACTCCACCCCGGATAACAGAGTAAGACCTTGTCTCCTAAAAAAAAAAGAAGAAAAAAAAAAAAAAGCTCATAAACAGACAACTCTGAAATAGTGTACATTACTCATAAATAATATGTAACATTAAGCTACACATTTTTTCTAATGGTCATAAAATGCTAGCTGCAAAAAAACTTAAGGCAACATAAATAATGTCCCTGAATTTTTCAGACACAACTCACAGGAAAAGTAAAAACTGGGTTACTGACAGGATACCATATTTACAGAAGAAAAATAAATGGTTTTTTACACTCTTTTCTAAAAGTTCTATATAAATAAGAATTAAACTCCTAAGTATGGAGGCAAATTTCTGTCTCAACTGTTGAAAGAAACAATTATTCCTGATTTCCAAAGCCTCACTCCATGTTAAGGAGGTTCAGTGGCATCAAGCATGTTTATGAGGATCAGGTTCTCTTGCAGCAGGACTGCAGCAGCTGTATGCTTATCTCCAGGCCTTATGGACAGGTCAGGGATGCAATGTGCTAAGTGTGTGATTCATAAATATGCCATTTCAAGTTCAAAACTCCCCTGGAGGCACCCGGGACCAGCCTGTCTATACTGACTAGAAATGAACAAATGGAAGGTTTTTATCTGATTTAGTTAGGTACACAGCCTGACTTTAGCTACATGATCAGCGAGGTAGAAAAGATATCTTCAGTAAACTTGTGCCTGGGCTCCCCAGAAAATATGATGCCTCACACATATCTCAGCAGTTCATAATCTGGAGGCAAAGCACATCTGTGCAACTGAAACAGGACCCTGGGGGTCGTGCCTTGATGACTGCCTGCACTTTCTTTGTCCTGATGCATTATATCCTTTACCTTTATTAAAGTCTATGTGAGTAGGCATGGGAGTAGCCGGTGGAACCTTAGTCTTTCCAATAATTGGACCCTGTCCGGTCACTGCAGGCTCCCCTTCTCCCCAACTCCCCCACACATGTGTAGCTCTTGCTCCCTTAGTGATGCATTTGGAAAGAATAAACTGGGGGGTGCTTGGCTTTGGTCTCTGCCTTCTTTCCTGTTTGGAAGTTACTGCCTGCCCAGCCAGCTGCCACTGTGCAGCACAGATATGAAGAGCTAAATCTGCTTAATCCCAGGGTTCAGGATCCACTAAACCATATCAAACTAGAAACAAAACCAATATACTATTGGAAAAACATTATTGAAAAGACAAAATAAATTAAATGTCTTACTTGTTCCTTTCCAAGTGAATAATGTGCTCTTTTCCTTCAGCCTGAATAACATAAGATACCTAAATGCACAGAAGGAGAAAAGAAGAATAAAACATCACCTTGAAAATTACTTTTCAACAACATCTCATTTATAAGATGCAGGAAATTCCATTCTGAATTAAAATAATTTGATATTGGCTGAACAGTTTAATAGAAGAACTTTGTGTCGATCCTTAAATAATAAAAAATATACTCTGATTATCCTTTCCTTCCTTTCATAACTGATCATGAAAAATAACCTTCTTGTCTATCTAACTCTTCTCAAATTCATTTCTAATTTAGCTATAACTGCAGGGATTATCTTCTCAAGTCCATCAATGTATTACCTACAGTATAAGACAGTTCCTGCTTTTGTCTAAATGAAATGACACTCTTGGTTTCAAGAGATTATCCCTAGTTCTGGTTATATAAAGTTGAAAAGAAATTCAACTCCTTTTATGATACGAATTACAGGGCTTACCTCATTTCATCAATTCTAAAACATGTTTTTTTCCCTCATATTAATGTCCCTGAAACAAGGACACATCATACAAAGGCACAGCAGTCTAACCAGCACCACTTCTGTTTTCTTTTTTTCTTTTTTTTTTTTTCTTTTTGACACGGAGTCTTACTCTGTCACCCAGCCTGGAGTGCAATGGTGCAATCTTTGCTCACTGAAACCTCTGCCTCCCGGGTTCAAGCAATTCTCCTGTCTCAGCCCCCAGAATAACTGGGATTACAGGCTCCCACTACCACACGTGGTTAATTTATGCATTTTTTAGTAGAGACAGGGTTTCACCATATTGGTAAGGCTGGTCTTGAACTCCTGACCTCAGGTAATCCATGTGGTCTCTCAAAGTGCTGGGATTACAGGTATGAGCCACCCCGCTGGGCCACTTCTGTCTCTTTATTAGTGGTACATAAAACAATATAGTGTGTCTCACAATTGATGACATCTTAGAGTCAAGGAATTAAAGTAACATATATACACATCCTCCAATTCATGGGATCATCTTCTCTACCTCAGGCAACTCTGAAACAACTTCCCCAGTAACTCACCATGCCATTAGCCACAAGTGCTTAATGTGATCTCTGGAACTAAGAGATCTGACTTTGCCTTAGCTCTTTAATAAAAAAGAAAGTCAGGAAGGGACTCGACAACTAACATTATCAGAAGTGTCTACTTAATATTCCCTACTGTTTCCAGGCTCAGTTAACATTTTGTCAAGAAACAGCATCATCCCCTTCACCACAGCACATCTGCCTCTGACTTCTAAGCGCTAGACCAAACTACAGATCCTGTCATTCTACCTCCACATCTCGCGTGGGACGCCAAGAACCCTTCATCATCTACCTCAATCTCCAGTGGGCCATCAAAACCACCACGCTCTTTCCATTGCTACAGCTTTATCATGTGCCTTTCTATCATTCTCTCTTAGACAATCACATGACGTAAAAACATCACTGCTATGTATGTTAAAAAGAAATCTGAGAGCCGGGCGCAGTGGCTCAAGCCTGTAATCCCAGCACTTTGGGAGGCCAGACGGGTGGATCACGAGGTCAGGAGATAGAGACCATCCTGACTAACAAGGTGAAACCCCGTCTCTACTAAAAAATACAAAAAACTAGCCAGGCGAGGTGGCGGGTGCCTGTAGTCCCAGCTACTCGGGAGGCTGAGGCAGGAGAATGGCGTAAACCCGGGAGGTGGAGCCTGCAGTGAGCTGAGATCCGGCCACTGCACTCCAGCCTGGATGACACAGCAAGACTCTGTCTCAAAAATAAATAAATAAATAAATAAATAAATAAATAAATAAATAAATAAAATAAAAAGAAATCTTAGAGACCAAAGATTATTTTGTGATAGTTTACTCCTCCCCCAAGTATCTGCCTGGATTGTTCACCTGCCTCCTTCTGGTCTTTACTAAAGGGCTACCTTCTTGTAAGGCTTTCCCTGGCCATCCTATTGAAAAATGCAATCCTCTCCCCAGCAACTCACCATATCCAGCCTCCCATCCCTTTTCTTGCTTTAATTTTCTCCACAGCATTTATCACCATCTGAAGTTATATACACTTTTGGTTTTGGGGTTTTTTGTTTTTGTTTTTGTTTTGTCTCTCTCTGTCCCCCACTCACTAGAATGCAAGCTCCATAGAATACAAGATTGCATTCATGCAAGGGCATAAATTTTTGTCTGTTTTGTTCACTGCCATATCCCCAATAGCTAAATGGTACCTAGCATACAATAGTAACTCAATAAATACTTTTGAATGAGTAAATTACATTCACTGTTGAATGAGCAAAATCCAGTTCAACATGCACTGACCATACCACTTCTCCAAATATTTACCAAAGCATAAAAATGACAGTTATTTATGACAATCCCAAGTATCAATGAGGGAAGTACTAAATGAAGATACTATCAGAGACACAAAAAAGTAGAAAACACAGTCCCTAGGCTGAAAGTCTACCATTCACTGAAGAAAAGGAGGAAAACAGGTGGCTCGTGCCTGTAATCCCAGCACTCTGGGAGGCTGAGGCAGGCAGATCACTTGAAGCCAAGAGTTCGAGAACAGCCTGGCCAACATGGCAACACCCCATCTCTACTAAAGATACAAAAATTAGCTGGACATGGTGGCACATGCCTGTAGTCCCAGCTACTTGGGAGGCAGAGGCACAAGAATCACTTGAACCCAGGAGGCAGAGGCTGCAGTGAGCGGAGATCGCACCCAGAGATTAACTGATTAACTCTAAGACAAAACACAATCAAACGGTAGGCTGTCCAGTTCAAACCAAAAACAAGTAAAATGTATAAATTCTTCTACAGAGGAGATCTTAGAGTCATTTACTCCTCGGTTAGACAGGAGTAAATGGAGTTGAGTGACTAACCCAATTAGTAGGTGGTGGTACTCACAGGAAGGACCAAAACTAAAAGTTCCTGATCCTCAACTCCAGTGTTCTTTTTACAATGCCCACTCCCTAAAAAACAGGCAAGCTGCCTTACATTTCTGAGTGTATCAGCAATTCAGATATTAATATAATTCAGAATAAGCTAAATTCTATGCTTTATTACCTGCTGTTGTTAAATTATAATAAAATTTAATTATACTTCTATAAAGTTGAAAGACTTATAAAATTAAAGTCCAAATAGATTATTTCTGAACAAACTTTACAAAAGAATAGTACAAAAAATAATTTTTGTGCACTGGTTACCCCATTAACAGCACAGTTAGTTTCTTCCAATATGGAAATAAAACCTGTATTTTCGTAAATATTCCCTAATATAAAATATATGCATTTAACACATTAGCACTCTCCACTGTCAGTGAAGATACAGTATAAAGTGTTCTAGCTATCACAAACTGAGTCAGGTTATATAATTATAATAAGAATTAAAATTCTTATTATAATAAAAATCACTGTGACCATTGCCTGTCAATTAAAATGTATATAATCAGCACCCTACCCTAGTGATAGAATTCTATTTTAACTATTTTATTCTGTTATGTTTCGAGTCGATCATATTGTCTTTTAAAAAAAAAAAAAAAAAAGATACTGGCTGGGCATTGTGGCTCACACCTGTAATCCCAGCACTTTGGGAGGCCGAGGCAGGCGGATCACCTGAGATCAGGAGTTCAAGATCAGCCTGGCCAACACGGTGAAACCCTGTCTCTATTAAAAAAATACCAAAAAATTAGCCAGGCATGGTGGCGCATGCCCGTAGTCCCAGCTACTCGGAAGGCTGAGGCAGGAGAATCACTTGAATCCAGAAGGCGGAGGTCGCAGTGAGCCGAGATTGCGCCACTGCACACTCCAGCCTGGGCGACAGAGCAAGACTCCATCTCAAAAAAAAAGGATACTAAGGCTCAATATGTTGCTTTTACTAACACAGCTGTGCTATGCTAAGTAACAGCCAAGTAATAACTCACTGAACTGATTACTGCTACAAATAACACCTTTGTGCTAAAACAGAAAAGAAAAAAAATTAAACACATTATTTCTCAAGATACAACTTACTTGTTTTGAATAGGGCCTAGGGGCTTCTCTTCTTTCTCTAGTTAATCTCCAAGGAGTTATAATTTCATAAGAAGAAAGATGTGAGGTCTGTTGAAAGCCTACAGAAAAGGCAATAACAAATATAATAAGTGAAACTGAAAAACCACGTGGGCACACAATATAATGAAAATCAAAAGCTGAATGTTCAAATCACAGAAAAATCACCTGACATTCCCATATTACATTCCCATATTATAATGTGCATCTAATAAAAGTACTTTTATATAAAGTTGTATTAATACATGAAAATAGCAATGCATTAGGTAAGTATGAGGGAGGAAAATGTATTTTCTTTAAAAAGTATACCAGTCTTTATCCAAACATTATAAATATACATAGCAATTATTTCAAACACTTTTAGCTATAACCCTAACCCTTTTTTCTCAAAAGAAATCTTAAGGCATGAACACAAGAAGAAAGAAAAGAACTGTTTGGTGGGGAAATGGGGGAAGACATCCTAGAGTCTAGCACCCTTCCCTCATCTCCCATTCCTCCCCCTCACCAAGCATGAATAACATCCTCTCAGATGATACTACTAAATACCTACTGCCATAGTTTGTATGTTTGACTTCTCCTAATCTCATGCTGACATTTAACCCCCAGTGTGTTAGTGTTGCGAGGTGAGGTGTAGTAACAGGTGTTTGCGTCATGGAGGTGGATCCCTCATGAACAGACTAACGCCTTCCCTGAGGGGCCAGGGAAGGGGAAAGAGTTCTTGTTCTGTTAGTTCCCTCAAGAGCTGGTTGTTAAAAAGAGCCTCTCTCCCCCATCTCTCTTGCTTCCTCTCTCGCCTTGTGACCTCTGTACCCGCCAGCTCCACTTCCCCTTCTGCCATGAATGGAAGCAGCCTAAGGCCCTCTCCAGAAGCAGATGCCTGTGCCATGCTTCTTGTACAGCCTGCAGTGAATCAAATAAACCTCTTTTCTTTATAAATTACCCAGTCTCAGGTATTCCTTTATAGCAACACAGACTAAGACATTTATTAAATGGACAAGGACTGTAAGTGGGAAAAGGTACTTTTAATATCTGATGGGTTAACTCTAACAAATATAACAAACATATACTCAACAATGTAGCCATGCTCTCAAATTATAGCCATTAATCCATCACAAAAACACAAGCTTTATACAAAATTTGTTAACAGTTAAGAACTCTGAAAGTCATGCAGACTTACTCCCACTTCCAATTCTGTTCAGTCTATCAGCACGAAATCATGATTTCTTAAGCAGGGCTTGGGTTCTAAAGTCATCACTTGAATCCAAATTGAGTATAATCAAAATTGCCAACACAAATCTCTTAGGAAGACACATCATGTTGGAGTCCAATACATAATCTCTCGACAAGTCCAACACAACCTCTTTTTCTTCCAGCATGATTACTAATGGCTTAACCCTTACTAACCTCACCTCTAGATGACTATACTTTTTTACCTGGTCTCCCTACTCTCATACTCTCCTCCTTTGATCCAATCTATATGTTCATTCACTCATTAGTTTCCTTATACCCCTCAGATTTCTCAAATATCGATTAAGATGAATTATTTACATCTAACTTTTTCCAAGATAACATTGTATATAAAATGTTTATAACTTTGTCTGGTTTGGGATTAATAAAGATACAAACAGCTGCAAGCAAGAAACCATAAATTATATCATATCCAATATAACGCATGTATAAACAGCTTTTAAACTCTTTACCCATCAGCATCTTATATTTCTTTAAGAATCTGTTTTCTTTTGCAACAGGACACAACTGGAGAAACTGGTTATTTTACCAAGTTTTGACTGGAATGTTGTGCTTTCCTTTAAGGAATCAAACTTGATTTACAGAACCAATAAAAGCCCCTTGAGAAAAGTGGCCATGTACCTTGTGTACACAGTCCCTGTACAAAGTTCCTGATCTGTTGTAAATAAAGAATGTCACTATCTACAGGCCCAGGTGCACCAAGTTATCTCGGGACCTCAGAGGAGAGGAATTTACCCAACTCATACCTGTATTTAACTGTGCAAACCCATGGTTGAGCTCAGCTTCAAAAAAAGTCTTATCTGAGATTCCTTATGGAACATAGTTCCATCAAAGCCAATTAAAAAGTGCCTATGTGGCAAATAATTATTCTTACTGCACTTATTTCAAATAATCAGGTGAAGTATAATAAGACTAAAGCTTATTTTGCAAACTATCATATCCTATCAGTCCTATCATGATTTGTTTTTAATGCAAATGGGGGACAGGAAAGAGAAAAATTATGTTTCAAGAACTATGGTACACCTGTCATTAAATTCTAGTCTCATCAGTTGCTTTTGAGTTTTTCCCTGCAATTTGAACTGACTCTGCTTATTTCAGTGAACCAATCAGTGACCTCTAACTGCAGCTCAGAAGAAACAAGAGGGATGGCTAATGTTAACATCTGGATCAGCATTCTAATTCTGGGCATATATTGGAATCAGTTAATGACCCTATATCAGCTTGGTTCCAACAACTGCCCAGTTCATGGAACACCCTTCTATTTAGTTTACTTGGAATAATTTTACTTATTTTGCTTTACTGTCATGAAATATATTGCTATTGTAATCTTTGTGTGGGAATGCAGGATAAGCTTACTGAATGTTTTCTTAAATTGAACACTTATTAATTATTAATCTTATTAATCTTCTAGATATCACCTTTTGTGTTGTGAACTCAACAGAACTCAAAGAGTTGTGAATGGCCCTCAGCATACTGACGTTGTGTGACCGAGCTCCTCTCTACCCTGGATACAGGATACCCTATAGTTAGGCAGGAATGACTGCCCCTGTTCAGCCTGAAGAAGTCACAGAAGATAGATCTTTGTCCCTCTACAATCCTTAGGATTAAGGTTCCCATGTAAAAGGATGAGGGAAAATATGTCAGCGGCATTCAAACCAGACTGACTCCAACTTGAATAGAAGCTGGGTAAAACAAGGCTGAGACCTACTGGGCTGCATTCCCAGGAGGTCAGGCATTCTTAGTCACAGAATGAGATAGGAGGTCAGTACAAGATACAAGTCACAGAGTCTTTACTGATAAGACAGTTTGCGGTAAAGAAGCCAGCTACAACCCACTAAAACAAAGATGGCCACGAGAGTGACCTCCGGTTGTCCTCACTGCTCACTATATGCTAATTCTAATATATTAGCATGCTAAAAGACACTCCCACCAGCACCAAGACAGTTTACAAGTGCCACGGCAATGCCCAGAAGTTACCTTATATGGTCTAAAAAGAAGAGGAACCCTCAGTTCAGGAAAATCCTTGCCCCTTTCCCAGAAAGCTCATGAATAATCCACCCCTCATTTAGCATATAACCAAGAAGTAACTATCAGTATACTCAGCTGAGCAGCCCATGCCACTGTTCTGCCTGTGAAGTAGTTATTCTTTTATTCCTTTACTTTCTTAATAAACATGCTTTCACTTTAAAAAAAAAAAATTATCTTTAAGTAAATCATTACAGACAAGATTATTATATATGCTGGCCGAGCATGGTGGCTCAACCCTGTAATCCCAGCACTTTGGGAGGCCAAGGCAGGAGGATCACTTGAGCCCAGGAGCTCAAGACCAGCCTGAGCAACAGAGCAAGACCCTGTCTCTTCAAAAAAATTTAAAAATTAAAGGGGAATGGTGGCACATGCCTGTGGTCCCAGCTACTCAGGAGGCTAAAGTGGCAGGATCACCTGAGCCTGAGAGATCAAGGCTGCAGTGAGCCATGATTAAGAAACTGCAGTCCAGCCTGAGCAACAGAGGGAGACCCTGTCAAAAAAAAAAAAAAGAAAGAATATATATGCTGATAGACACAGACAACTGTTACACTAGAAGCTAAACAATATAGAACCAAACTGAAGTGTTTTCATTACAACTCAGAAGCAAACATAACAGAGAAAAAGAAATGCCTCCAAAAAGAAAGCATCTGTAGTTCTTATGGGCAGGCAGGTATTTAAAGAGCTTTCATTTTGAAACAGGTTCAGTTACTTTACAGGCAAAGTTAGTTTACTTATAGTTTCAGGCCAAGACTAGAAACCAAGTCTTCTGTCTTCTATGACTCTTTTACCCAGACTGCCAACGAAGGAAAATAAAAGCTAAATATAGGAAGATTATATGTAACTTTCTTTCCTTCTTTTCCATTTTAAACACAATTCTCATTTTGAAAAGCAAAATGCCATAACTAACCATTTATTTTTAAAAGGTTTTCAAAATCATAGCACCCTGAAATAATTTCTGTATATAAGAGCTGTTATTCTGATATTGACATCTTGCTTCTAAAATCCAAGCAACCACTTTCTGAATTAAAGCCATGCCGTAAAAAGTTCCAAAACATCATAACAAATGCACATACTTCAGGAATGCGATCAAAATAATACATACTAATTGTATGAAAATCCTCCTTCCTGTGTTTTCTTCCCAAAATTCCTTCCTTATCTCTAGGTCAGGTTTTTTTCTTGTTTCCTGTTCATATCCTGCATAGATTTTCCCCCAATTCACTTTAGTTGTTTTTTTTTTTTTAATTCCAAATAGCACTTTCTCATGGGAACCAAAATAACATTTTTCCACGTTAATATAAAAAAAGAGCTTTAACATTATTTGTATAAACCTCCAACCTGTAAAGGTGCTGTCCAGTGTGCTGTGGAATGTTTTGTAGCATCCCTGACCTCCATCCACTAGGTGCCAATAGCATCCCCCAGCTGTGACAGCTAAAAGTTTCAGACCAAGACTAGAAACCAAGTCTTCTGTCCTCTATGAATTGTTTACCCAGACTGCCAACGAAATAAAATAAAAGCTAAATATAGGAAGATTACATATAACTTTCTTTCCTTCTTTTGCATTTTAAACACAATCTTCATTTTGAAAACCAAAATGCCACAATTAATCATTTATTTTATCAAGAGTTTGAGACCAGCCTGGTCAACATGGTGAAACCCCGTCTCTATAAACTATGCAAAATTAGCCAGGCCTGGTGGTGTTCGCTTGTTGTCCTAGCTACTCGAGAGGCTGAGGCACGAGACCACATGAGCCCAGAAGGGGGAGGTTGCAGTCAGCTGAGAACCACTTTAGCCCAGGACAGGGAGGTTGCAGTGAGCTGAGACTGCACCACTGCACTCCAGCCTGGGTGACGGAGGGAGACTCCATCTAAAAAAAAAGAAAAAATGGCCTGAAGAGAAAACATGAACCATTGAAACATGAAACTTAGCATGTCTAATCTTAAAGAAAGCAAAAGGTGTTAGCTGCCCTTCTTTCTTTCTCTAACTCCTTAGATCTTTCTATACTCTGTAGCGTGTTTTAGAGGAAGTCTGAGCACGCTTTTCATAACCGTAACTGTAGTATAGGGAAGTGAGTTAAAAGAACTCTACCTAATTGTGGCTGGGCACGGTGGCTCAAGCCTGTAACCCCAGCAATTTGGGAGGCCAAGGCGGGGGGATCACAAGGTCAGGAGTTTCAGACCAGCCTGGCCAATATGGTGAAACACCGTCTTTACTAAAAAAAAGTACAAAAATTAGCTGGGCATGGTGGTGCACGCCTGTAGTCCCAGCTACTCAAGAGGCTGAGGCAGAAGAGTCGCTTGAACCCAGGAGGCGGAGGTTGCAGTGACCCCAGATTGTGCCACTGCACTCCAGCATGGGCAATAGAGTAAGATTCTGTCTCAAAAAAAAGAAAAAAAAAAGAGAATTCTACCTAATTGCAAAGCAAACAAATGTGAACTCCAAACCATGGGCTTCTCTCATTTTTTTCCTGCCTACTACATAAACAGCCACTTTTAAGTGCTTCCACTGTAGAAAATAAAATAAACCTGGCTTCCACATTCAGGATAAATAAGATAATTCTGTTTCCAAAGTATTTCTTCTAGAAAAATTGTTTCAATTAGATCTACAAAGCACTGTTATTTCGAGCCATATAATAGGTTGGTGCAAAAGTAATTGCAGTTTTTGCCTTTTTTTTTTTTCTCATTCTAGTATTCACCAGGTCAATTCCGGATAAATACATACCATATATTAATAACTACCTTTGGGCCAGGCGTGGTGGCTCACGCCTGTAATCCCAGCACTTTGGGAGGCCAAGGCAGGTGGATCACAAGGTTAGGAGTTCAAGACCAGCCTTGCCAACATGGTGAAACCCCGTTTCTACTAAAAATACAAAAATTAGCCAGGTGTGGTGGCACACGTGCCTGTAATCCCAGCTAACTCGGGAGGCTGAGGCAGAAGAACTGCTTGAACCCTCAAGTGATTCTTGCAGAGGTTGCAGTGAGCCGAGATCGAGCCATTGCATTCCAGCCTGGGTGACAGAGCAAGACTCTGTCTCAAAAAAAAAGAAACCTACCTTCAAACATACTTAATTATAATTTCTATGACTATGTCATACACTCTTACCTTTTTTAGTGTTATACTTTTCTTAAACATTTACCCATCTTTACATTTAAAAAGAATGGCTTATGTTACTTGTTTTAAGTGTCCCTTTGGGGAAAAACCACCCATTTCTAAGATTTAATGTCCTAGACAATTTAAGTTCCTCCAGTAAAGAATTTAAGTTCTTTGAGATCAAACACGGTATCTTATTCATCATGTATTTCCTGCACTGGTACAATATGTATTCAATAAAATATGTTGAATAAATAACCTCTTCTGATTGTTATAGCTAAACACACATAGTTCTCATAGTTGTAATTATCACATATGACTAAAAGTCAACCTTACTTTTTACAGTTAACATCTTTTGTATCAATTTTTCTACAAATCTACATAGCCCACACATTTGTCATTTTGATAGCAAAATCATATTTCATTGTATTGCTATGTACAGACTGTTTAATCACTTCTCTTAAGCAGCTGGGATGCGAGGTTAGGCCCAAGATATATTCACAACAGGATTCTAAACCTTTCAATAAGACTGATCAGAAACAGGCTCTCCTGGGGTCTACTCGTATGAAGATAATACACTACTAGAAGGAAGAGGTTAAAATCACCCTAAAATGATTTAAATCATGAAAAATCTCATGAAAAGAACAATTCATCAAAGGGAATGGGACATTTTCCATGAATGGGAATGAGTTCTGCCCTATAATATAACATGTCTAGGGGTGATACCATTTTCTTTTTTTCCAATAAGGTTTAGCAACTCAATACTTACGTTACTATAAACATAAATAAATACAAACACAACTCCATATTTAAAAACTGACCAAGTTAAGTTAAATTCTAAGGTTCCCTAGCTCACTCTTAAAAGATGTGATTTAAGGCCAGACGTGGTGGTTCACACCTGTAATCTTAGCACTTTGGGAAGCTGATGCAGGAGGAACGCTTGAGCCCAGCAGTTCGAGACCAGCCTGGGCAACAGAGCGAGACTGCCTCTCCACACACAAAAAAAGTTTTTAATTAGCCAAGCATGGTGACACACCCCTGCAGTTCCAGCTACTCAGGAGGCTGAGGCAGGAGGATTGCTTCAGCCCAGGAATTTGAGGTTACAGTGATCTATGACTGCTCCACTGCACTCCAGCCTCGGCAACAGAGCAAGACCCTGTCTCTCAGAAAGAAAAAAAAAAGATGTGACTCAACCAGTGTCCCACATATGATCGCTTAGCGAAAATAATCTGATTAAAATAACAACATGAAATGGAAAATAAACTACAATAATCTCTCAACATACAAACAACATTGTGCTATCCAACTTTAGTTGGGTCCACACTAGACCCATTCAAAGACAGTGAAGAGAGGCCAGGCACCGTGGCTCGTCCCTGTAATCCCAGCACTTTGGGAGGCTGAGGTGGGCGGATCACAAGATCAAGAGGTCAAGACCATCCTGGCTAATATGGTGAAACTCCATCTTACTAAAAGTACAAAAAATTAGCCGGGGATAGTGGCACGTGCCTGTGGTCTCAGCTACTCACGGGGCTGAGGCAGGAGAATTGCTTGAACCGGGGAGGCGAAGGTTGCAGTG
>NW_012099321.1:4268402-4269694 GCF_000951045.1 Mandrillus leucophaeus | reverse complement strand
CCACCGCCCCCCCGCTCTTACTCTTGGAAAAACTTCCTTCTGCTTAGAATGTATTCCTACTATTCTACTTGAAAAATCACCGATGTAGCTCAGTTCAAATATCATTTTCTCTAAAAATCCTTCCCCAATCTCTCAGATGCACTTAGCGTATTTGGTCACCTTCTGCCCCTCTACAAGCAATTGTGTGGTGTTTACAGGAGTTCCAGAAACGGTGGCTAAACTTTGAAGAAGCATACACATGCCGAAATGAGGAGCTGGCCAAAAGCACAGTTAAACACCATCAGGATATTCCATTCATCTATATGCAGGTCGGTAATGACTGACATTTATATTAACATTTAAAAATAGTCTTATTTACATTGACAAACACACAAAAAATCACAGATTAATAAAACTCCGGATGTATAATCGTCTTCACTTTAAACAAAGGTGAATGTTAACCATCTAGAATATCACAGGAAAAGTAGTTTTAACCAGAAGAAATTTGGCAACTTCCCATTCAAAACATTTTCAGAGCTTCAACATTTCCACACCGGGGCAAATTTACTTAATTTCAAATGAAGCGGCCAAAGATAAGAAAAACAAGTAATTAGTTTCCTGAAGGTCAACAGTCCTGCGTTGAAATCTTCTATTATCACCTTTGAATAACTCTCAATCAATGATTTAGTAAAAACTCCCATTCTCCATCATCCTCTGTCGCTGATAGAGAAAATACAGCCATGTAAACAATTATCTCATACAAAATCCAAAATAAACAACCTGTTTACAGAAAGACGCCAGCGTGCTGACAATTTGCTTCCACTATGTTTGGGCATCTCCAATACAAGTATCTTATATAGTCAAGGGCAGTTTCACAATTCAAAAACGATTTCACACAAATGACTTAATTCCTACAATAATCCTGTGAGTTCAACAGAGCAGGGATTATCTGTCCGGATTTAACACAGTACGAACCCAATAAAAACAGATTTTTAAAAAACAGTTTGGCTATACAGAAAGATAGCACATCGGTTACAAAATATTCTTACTACAAAAATGACCCAAGAGAAATAAGCGTCCTACCACCCACCTTTATTCAATCACTAAATTTAGCTGTGTTGACCCAAGGATACCATGAACGTCAAAATTTCAAATTATAACCTGCAGCAAAAGTTTCATCTCCCAGTCTCTTTCCAAGCGACATTAACTCCACGAGCGAGAGCCAGCTCCCTCCCTGCAGGCTTTTGGAGGACTGAACGCCCGCAGGCGCGCCCAGCCATCAGGGCTCCGGCCCGCCGAGACCAGCGCCCGCC
>NW_012099321.1:4261713-4262922 GCF_000951045.1 Mandrillus leucophaeus | reverse complement strand
CTGACTCAAAAGGATGGCATGACTCCAAGCCTCCAGTATATATTAGGTATCAAAGAGGAAAAAGAAATATGAGGCTATGTCATATGTTTGAGCTTTCCCAAGAAAAAGCTTCCAGTTACTTAGAGCTTGCATCTTTTGGGGGATTCCATAATAAATTCTATTATAAACCAGGATTTTTAACAAACAGCAAATATAAATCTGGTAAGTTAAAGCTTCAAGTGCTTTTTGAAAACTGTCTTGGAAACCAGCAACTGGGTTTATACATATTTTAATTATACATGCTTTCTTTTTTACTTAAAAGTTTGAAAACCAAATCATCCTTAAATGTAAAAGGCTACATTCTCCTATCAGCACAAACACAAACATATCAAATTCAAATATTTTGCTGGCATATAAAAAAGAGATTAATATGGACCTAAGTTCTTACTACACAAATCATTTTACAGTGACTCACCATGAGTAAGCTTTCAGTCATTTTCTTTAGAATGCCAGTCTTTGTTTAAAAAAAATTTCTAAATCTGTTCATCATAATTACTACCTCAGAAAATCAGAAGAGGTTTCATACCTGATTCCCCTTGTTATTTTTTACAATGACACAGTTACCTTTATCAGTTTAAAAAAAAAAAAAAAAAAAAGTTTACTTAAAGTCAGCTGTTTGGAAATGATACTGCATTTCCTCATTGAGACAATGTTATAAATGGTAGTAAAAATCTTGTAAAACCTACTTAACTCCTAATGTAACTGATGTGTGCCTGGTACCTCAAATTCCTCTTTCAATCCTGGAAAACGTTTCAGCGCACGGTTTAAACATCTTGTAGTGCAAAAATGTGGTCAGCTGATTTTGTATGAACATCCCCAAGAGAAACAAGAGTTGACTTACTGCACACTATTACAAAAGCCTCTTAACCGGTCTCCCAGCCTCTAGTCTCTCCCTCCTAGATTCTATCCTCCACGGTATTGCCTGTTTTCTTAACAGAAAATGAGATTAGGTCACATCCCTACTTAAAACCTCCACTGCCCAAAGAACTCTCTACAGGGTAAAGTCCAAACCCCTTAGTTCCCCATAGAAGACTCTTCCCAACTGGTAACAACCTACCTTAGTTTGATCTTCCATCCCTCCCTCTTATAGTCTGCATGAAGTCATATTGACAGTTTCATCATTTCATCATTTCCTAACAAGTCATGTTCTTTCATACGCTCCCCCCACCA
>NW_012099321.1:4250215-4260138 GCF_000951045.1 Mandrillus leucophaeus | reverse complement strand
GGCCGCGCCCCCCGACCCCGAGTCCGATCCCCAGGCCGGGCCCCTCCACTCCCGGACACCACAGGTTCACTCCGTGCGCCCCGTCCCTAGGAAACAGCCGTCCCAACGGACCCGGGGGGCGGACACCCACCTGGCCGCGCCGCACCGAGGACTGGGCCCACCAGGCAAAGCAACAGCAACCACCGGACGCGAAGGGTCCCCGAGGGCGAACCCACGCCAGACCCCATCTCCGCCGATTCCGCAGGTTCCTCTCAGCACTCGGTCGCCTCCGCCTCCGCCTCTTCCATCATTTTCCAACCCTGCCGGGGCCCCAAGGCTGGCCGGGAAGCGCGCGCGCCCGGGGACGAGCACGCGCGCGGCACTGACGCAACTCAGCCCTCGGTCCGAGCTCGCTCCCGACATCGCCTGGCTGCGCTGACGTAGGGAAAAACCCAGTCCCCGGCGCGAGAATAGGATTTCTAAATCGGCCGTGGCAACCAGCACTAGTCGGCCCGCCAGTCATATCCGCCCCGCCCCCTCGGCTGCCGGGCACGCCCACCTAGGGAGTCGAAGGATCCGATTGGAGGACGCATTCGGCGCAAAAGAAGGAGGAGCATGAGAACCAGAAGAGGGATCGAGAAGCAGAAGCGTAGGGCGGTGCAGTCCCGCCCGTCTGCTCGGCCTTTTCTGGTTGGTTGGTGGAGGTGGGCGGAGCGTCGAGCTGCGCGTCCATTGGCTGTTTGGCGGGGCCACGCGGGCGGGGCTACGCGGAAAGGCCTGACCACGCAGTGATTGGGTCTGTGCTGCTGGCTTTGGGTTGTGGCTGAGGCCGGGTCTCCGCTCCAGGGCCGGGGAAGATGGTGCTAGGTGGTTGCCCGGTTAGTTACTTACTTCTGTGCGGCCAGGCGGCTTTGCTGCTGGGGAATTTACTTCTGCTGCATTGTGTGTCTCGGAGCCACTCGCAGAATGCGACCGCTGAGCCTGAGCTCACATCCGCTGGCGCCGCCCACCCGGAGGGCCCCGGGAGTGCTGCGAACTGGGAATATGGCGACCCCCACTCTCCGGTCATCCTCTGCTCTTACCTGTAAGCTACCAGTGGTCGAGGCGGGTGGACGTGGAGGGTGTGCCAGGGATATATGGGTGTTGAGGGAAGGTAGGGTTGGGGGAGATGCTGCGTTTTTTCAGACCCTGCCCCTCTGAGGACCCAGTGGTCATTCCGAAGGCAAATACCATGAACCAGGTTTCTCACTGCCCGTACAGGGAAAACCCTTGTGCGTCAGTGACAGAGCTTTTGGGATCCCCAAAGAGGAGAACTGGGTAGGAGTAACATCATATACCCTCTGGAAGAAGGCATGAGGCTGTGCTTTCTTTGCCCTGCGCCCTTTAGCCCAAGGAGAATATTAGTCGGTCGATTCGGTGCCAGTACTAAGGCATAAATAGAATAAACGACTTGTCTCTGCCTACAAGGCACTTTTTTAAAAAGCAATCAATATTCTTACCGTTGCAGAATCATGCCATTTTTTAACATCTCTTTTCGATCAAACAAGAAAAGGCATTTGAGAGATGCAAAGAGGACTGAGAATTCTTTGGCTTAATTTTTGCCCCCAGAATCTTGTTTGCCTACTGAAGAGATGAAACCGTGGCAGAAGTAGAATCCTTATAGAAACAGGACCAGAAACACCTCCCTTCTCCAACAAAAGGTTAATTTGGGTGGCTGTCCATTTGACCTTCTGTGCTTCAGTTTAATTGGCTTGGAAAGGGGTCAGCAGGGTGAAACTGAACCCCAGAAAACTTGATGAAGAAATGTCTTTTGCCTGTTTGATTACTTGCATGCAAACAGCGATTTGCAAAGACCATATGATGATAATGATCATGATCTTGTGAATTGCAGACCTGATGAATTTATAGAATGTGAAGACCCAGTGGATCATGTTGGAAATGCAACTGCATCCCAGGAACTTGGTTATGGTTGTCTCAAGGTGAGTTTTTGTTTTGTTGTAAGAGCAAACCCTTCAATAAGAAATAGGAATGTCTAAATGCTGTTACATAAAAAGTATAAGAGGTACAAAGTTTTTTGAAGAATTTCGTCAGAAAGACCGTTACTGGCAATTTCCAGCATGGCCAGGGTCAGTGACTGAGCAAGATATTTGGTTTCCTTGTGAAAGAACAATCTCTGTGCCAAAACCACCTAGGTGCAAAGACCAACCTGTCTTTGGTTCCTTTGGCCATTGACAGATTTTGAAACTAAAATGTCACCCCGACTCTCCAAGGCATGCACTTTTCCTGAAAGAGCAAAACAAAGTCTGTGCACTTCGCAACACTGATGATGGATTGGGCAGTATCTTTGTTACACATGCATTTGGGACAGAGCTTCTCTTGCCAATGACATTTCTTTTCTCCAGGCAAACAGATTCCACCATGCCCTTAGGAGATAGATAGGGTCTATCAGTATCTGTCATATAGGGTCTATCAGTATATGTCTTTGTAGGACATTAAAGCATTCCAGGGGAAGCCATTGGTTAACAGTGGCTTCTTGGAATGGAAAAAAAGCTATTAAGTTTTATTAATAATATCCCTAAAGCTGAGTGTACAGTTCCTAATCTATCTCTAAAAATAACCAGTGAAATTGATGTATCTCCTCCCCACATGGACTCACCATCCTATTATGCCGCATAATACAAGTCAAGACTTGGTCAGGTGTTAAGAGAATGATGGGAAAGCATTTTTTGTACTAAATCAGACACAGAGGAATAAACCTGACAGTAGTAAGACTAAAAGAGCAACTCTTACTGAAAACATGTATAGATAAATATTTTTTTAGGACAATGAAATTTTACTCTGTTGATAATTATTGATTAAAGTTTGAGTTAATATTGTATAGAGATCACTTTTGCTCATTTTAATTAAAAATTGAGTTTATCCTGTAAGCATTATTTCCCAGTTCCTTCCCTTTGAGGAACTCACCGATGCAAATAGTAATGAGCACTGATATAAGGTACTAGTAAAAAATGAATATCTGTGATTTCTTGGCTAGAATTCAGTTAAGCAATGGTAAGAGGCCCAGTTCTGAAATTTTTGGCTGGAACTTAAATTTACAGATGTCCCACAGATATCAGATAATACACATTTATAACCTAAATAAAGTCCTGAGTCAGTTAATATCCTGAGTTATTTCCTAATTCTATTCATTTTTAATAGATATAAAAGAGACCTCTAATAGACAGTGACTTTTTAAATACCCACTCCCAAATGCTGTTATATGCTGTTTTTCCTGTAAATTGGGATAAGTAAAGCATTGTGTTCATCTCTTCTAAACAGCCTTTAATGACATTGAGTGTGTTTGGAGTGTTTTCTTTTACTATATTATTGAAGAAGCCAGTCATGAAGAAGAAAACAGGAGTTTATTTAAAACAATGTACATTTAAGATGGACTCATCTAAAATCACATGAAGTGTGTCACTAATTTCCTTGCCCTTGAGCACAGCTGTACCTCACCCTTGTTGGAATAATTGTAGTCCTGAGGCAACTTTTATTCTTTTATTAGTGAATATAAAGATAGATGTTTGTGTCACTTGCTCTGGTGAGTTGGTTTTGGTCTTGGTTGTTATTCCACAGTTTGGCGGTCAGGCCTACAGCGACGTGGAACACACTTCAGTCCAGTGCCATGCCTTAGATGGAATTGAGTGTGCCAGTCCTAGGACCTTCCTACGAGAAAATAAACCTTGTATAAAGTAAGTGTTACTTTGATTGGAGTAGTTGGTACTTGGTTGGAGGTAGAGCCATTTTCCTTGTCTTTTTATTTATTTATTTTTTGTTTTAAGAGACAGGGTCTCACTCTGTTACCCAGCCTGGAGTGCAGTGGTGCAATCACGGCATATTGCAGCCTGGACCTCCTGGACTGAAGCAATACTCTTGCCTCAGCCTCCCCAGTATCTGGGACAACAGGCACATGATGCCACTGTGCTCAGCTCGTTGTTATTTTTTGATATGACTTTTTTTAACCACCAAAGAGGGTCTGTGGCTACCATTGTGCATAATTCATTTATAGAAGCAATATGTTTATAGTAGAGAGGACTCTGGACTTAAGCCCAGAAGGTGAAGCTCTAACTGTCTCTTTTCTCCAACTTGCTAAGTGCCTTTGGGCACTCAGTTTATCCCTCATCTACAGAATTTTAGGCCAGATGATCTAGCCCCAAAATTCTTACGATAGATATAAATCTTGTGCAAATTGCCTTAGTATTTCAAGAATAAAGGTTTTATTATAAAAAGTGTAGGCTCCACACTCTGAAAAATCAGTTTATCTTAAAGGTAAAGGATCAAGGTCATTTCTGTAAATTCTGCTTGATGGCACAGAATTGCCTTATACAGTTTGCTAATGGAAAGAGTCTATGGCTATGATTAGTAATATTAGAGTAACTGCAACTGTGTCAGCACAGTGGCTAAGGGCAGAGCCTTATGAAGAAGTCCTTGCTTTTCACTGCCACAAAACAACAGGAAAGAGTGTTTGGAGACCAAGTGTTCATTTAAGGACAGTGCTTCCTTACCTTAGAGAACTACACGCAGGAAGCCAGCTGAGTCTCAGGAAAAGAGCCTCTACAGAGGAGGATGGGAGCCCAGACTCCTACTCCTACCATGGTGCCTGTTGTGCAAATGTGCTTGATGACTTCTTGTCCAATCCAACTCTGCAAAAGTCGGTATTTGTTCTTAGAGATGCTCCATATCTTAGCGAGTATTCTGTTGAGACCCTCTACCAACTAGAGATTCTTGGAGAGTAAAGTAAAGGTGAAGAGGGTGTATTATAAAAAATGCATTTTTTTTTTTTTTTTTTTTTTTTTTTTTTTTTTTTTTTTTTTTTTTTTTGGAGATGGGGTCTTGTTCTGTTGCCCAGGCTGGAGTGTAGTGGCACAAACAGACCTCCTGGGCTCAAGCGATCCTCCTACCTCAGCCTCCTGAGTAACTAGGACTACAGGTGTGCTCCACCACACCTGGCTAATTTTTTTTTTTTTTTTTGTAGAGACAGGATCTCGCTCTGTTGCCTAGGTTGGCCTATAGCTCCTGGGCTCAAGTGGTCCTCCCACCTTGGCCTCTCAAAGTGCTGAGATTATAGGCATGAGCCACCACGACATGGTCAAAAAGTTTTTTAAATTATTGTGCACTATGATGTTTGACATCTTAAAAACCTTTCTGGCTGTGAAGAGACTGCCCTTCCTGAAGCTAGTCATTTCTTAGAGATAGCAAAGGGTCCAACCAGGAGCATGCCGTTGATATGCAAACTAGTCCAGAGACGTATCTTCTGTTTCTGGCCTGTACACCCCAGGAAATAATATTCCTCTGCCTTAATCTTCTCAGGGCCAAGTGCCAGGCAACCAGGGACCACTCCTATACCTTAGAGCCGGCTGAGGTTATTCAGACCAGCCAATTCTAAATTATTTGTCCTGCCCTGTCTTGCCTTTCCTGCAGAAACCCCAATGAAGATAGTGGCCAAAAGCCTTCCCCTCGCTTCTGTCTTCCAACTACCCTGTTATCTTTGTCAGGTAGCCCTGTGTAACATGATGTGCCTCCTGTCTCTAGGACCTAGGAGTATAATAAACTTTGGTTTTTCCTGATCCTCTCACCTCATTGACCATATTGTAAAAGAAAACAAAATGGAGGATAAAAGGCCACAGAGGGGCCACTGCACCTTCTCATCACTCATGTTAAATTCACTAATCTTTAAGGGTTTAAATTTTTGTGCAGTAAAACATCTTCCTTTTCGTTCTTTTCACCTAGGTATACCGGACACTACTTCATAACCACTTTACTCTACTCCTTCTTCCTGGGATGTTTTGGCGTGGATCGATTCTGTTTGGGACACACTGGCACTGCAGTAGGGAAGCTGTTGACACTTGGAGGACTTGGGATTTGGTGGTTTGTTGACCTTATTTTGCTAATTACTGGAGGGCTGATGCCAAGTGATGGCAGCAACTGGTGCACTGTTTACTAAAAAGAGCTGCCATCATGGCCCAGGGAGGCAGGTGAAAGCTCTGTCTTCTGAATTCATCTCTACAGGCTCAAAACTCTTCTTTGATATCAGACCTGACGTTATTTTCCCTCTTTGGAGGGCATTTGTTTGGTTAAGAAGGCTTGTTCAGACTTTGGAATTTCAAACCAGATTTTACCTTGCAGACGAAATGACAAGCAAAAAGTGTTGTGGGAATCAAATTTGTTCCTTTCCTCATGCACAAAACATAAAGGATAGTGACGAGTTTATAAGCTGTGGATGGGTTTCCATAGTCTTCCTTTCTGTACATTGCTATATCTTCAGTCCTTTGGAGCAAGCAGACCCAACAAGTTGAGCAAAGTGAATATTTGTATCCACGTTCCTCTTGTGACCCTGAGTCTTCATGCAAGGAGAACTGAAGCTGAACAATGAAAATCTTCAGCAGAAATAGAAATGGCCATGGATTGTAATACACACTGAAATTCTGACTTTCTGAATTTAAATGCAGAATAAATTTTGCCAACCTGGAGTACTGTATGAGTATTTTCAGTAGGGGGAGTAAACTCAAAATTATATTTGTTTTGCAGAAACCTAGTCATTTGAAATGAGCCCTCTTGTGTCTCCATTATGTTCCAGAGACAGTATATGCAGTGCGATAATTTCTTTATTCCAATTATGTTTTGAAAGCCAGCGGCATCAGATGTGTGAATTGAGCTATTCCTCCTGGCAGAGTTGTCCAATCTAAAAATCAGCATTTACCAGCCCATGTTGTAAATTAGCATTTACCAGCCCATGCTAATAAAATTAAGATTTCATACAAGTTTCCGTAAAACTATTCTTCGTGATTAGGTGAGATAAAGCAAGGAGCCTTATGCCTTTGAAAAGAAAAACACACTTCTACTAAATTAGGACATGATTTATGGGAGCAAAGAGAAACTTAGCACATTCTCTCAAAAAGGACTGTACTAAATCTCTCCCTGTGGGCTGCAGCAATCAGAGATCCAGCCACACTTCTGCATTCCCAAATCGCCAGGAATAAAAGGAAATGTTCCAAATTGTAAGTTGTTTTAAAAACTGGGTTCCCATCCTTTGCAATCTAAGTTGAAAAGAACTGTGAAATATAAAATCAAAAGTGGGCAATGTGGCCAACTCAATGGAAGAGGCTGTTACTCAGAATAACTTACAAATTCTAGAAACAAGGTAGAACTCACTCACAGTTTACCTCATAATAATTGAATTTAAAACCAGATATCCCAGTTAAAGTAACTTCCCTGGATACAGTCTATCATTTTGTAGCTTTCCTAAGAATTTCTTGCTTTATCATTCCTGATCACTGTTTTTACGTTATTAAAGGTGGCAATTTTCTGTAAAAAATTTAAAACAGATGATCTTACTCTGTCTTGAAAGTTCTGTACCACACTGACCTTAACCTTGCTTATCACATAACAATTGGTAAACTTTTAATTCATAATCTCTATACCCTAAGACAGTATTTATTAAATTTTTATGGGTCATGAAGAAACTAGACTCTCCCCAGAAATATGCTCATACACAGATTTTACATAGAATTTAAAGGGGTTCATCTACATAATTTATACATGAAACAAAATTGTACTGGTACCCCATAAATTTATACAAATAAAAAAGTTTAAGGGAGTTCAAGGATGCCATATATATATTTTTTTAAAAACTAAGGGAAGTCTAAAAAACACAAACAAATTATATTACCCAAAATAAGATGCTACTTTACACCTAACCAAGTCCTGCCTCATTTCACACTTTTTTAACCTCCTAAGTATATTCATAACCCTACCAAAAGTTGTTTTCTTTAAAAAATAAGAAATTTTGGGCCCAGCACAGTGGTTCAAGCCTGTAATCCCTGCGCTTTGGAAGGCCGAGGCAGGTGAATCTTTTAAGGTCAGAAGTTCAAGACCAGCCTGGCCAACATGGTGAGACCGCCCCCCGTCTCTAGTGAAAATACAAAAATTAGCCAGGCGTGGTGGCGTGCTCCTGTAAGCCCAGCTACTCGGGAGGCTGAGGTAAGAGAATCACTTGAACCCAGGAGGCAGAGGTTGCAGTGAGCCAAGATCCCACCACTGCACTTCATCCAGAGCAACAGAATGAGACCCTGTCCCCCCCAAAAAAAAAAAAAAAAAATTTGCAACTCCAAGGCTTGAAGTCATTTATGTTGCCAGGGGTGAGAACTTAGTTAAAAGGGAAAAAGACTAGAAACTACTGAAGATGCCCTTCTTACAGTCAGAAAAGCTGCTGGAGACAAAAGTTGTTCTCACTGCTAGAGTGCTGAGAATCATCAATATTCCTATGTGACAATCCAAAATTACCAGTTTTCATTTGGCTTTTAAATGACACCCATCATCCGTCTACCCACAAACCTGGCCAAATGTGATACAACCTGAAAACCTGATGGATTAAAGGAGTATTATTTAACAATTGATTGCCTTTGCACTTTATTCAGGCTGTTTCTTAAATTTTGGTAGACAGATCTATTTGTATATGTGTGTATTATATCTAGTTTATGGCTATAAAGGTTTAAAATACTACAGTGTCCTCTCAAGGTTACATTAGAAACTGCCTGTCTTTTATTTGTTTCTTACCTTTAATAAAATGTTATCAGTTCCCCCAGATTTCCTGACACTGTTCTTCTTCCACTTGACATAGGCATCTTAGCAACAGCATAGTACCCCAACCTAATGATCCCTGAATGTGTGTATGTGTTTCAAACTCCATTTTTTTATTTTTTAATTGTAATCTCACAACAGATTACCATTTTTATTTTTATTTTTAATTTCTGAGGTACACATGCAAGATGTGCAGGTTTGTCACATAGGTAAATGTGTGCCATGATGCTTTGCTGCACCTATCAACCCATCACCTGGGTGTTAAGCCCAGCATGCATTAGCTATTTTTGCTAATGCTCTCCCTCCCTCTACCCTACCCCCTGCCAGGCCCCAGTATGTGTTGTTCACCTCCCTATGTTCATGTGTTCTCATTGTTCATCTCCCACTTATAATTGAGAATATGCAGTATTTGGTTTTCTATTCCTGTGTTAGTTTGCTGAGGATAATGGTTTCCAGCTCCATACATGTCCCTGCAGAGGACTGTTCTTTTTATGGCTGCATAGTATTCCATGGTGTATATGTACCACGTTTGCTTTATCCAGTCTGTCATCGATGGGCACTTGGGTTGATACCATCCATTTTTCTTTATAAGAAGAAGATCCAAAAACCTCTTGCCATGTTTGGCACATCTCCAAACCAGGTGATATAACTGGTTTTTTTTTGTTTTTTGTTTTAGATAATCCCACTTTAAAACAAGATATTTAGTTGATTACTTCAGGTATGACTGTCAGGAGCAAATTATCTTTTCCCCGAAGAACAGCCATGGAAAGGGAATCGCTGTCAAGAGCTTCAAGAACATCAGTTGTAGTAGTAATAGGTTTCCCATTTATCCTGACAATTACATCATGGTCTCTCAATCCAGAGCTGAGAGAGAGAAAAAAAAGAACCATGAAACTACAAGAAGAATTTTACTTATCCCCATCTATAATATCTCTGTCTTAATGGCACTATTTTGCTGGCATTAAGCATACAAACCAGAAATAGCCTCAATCCTTCCAAATCATAAAGCTATTCTAAAATATGCTGCAAAAACATCCCTAGAGGACAACTGTCCTCTAGACAGTTTACCTTTACCTTTATAAAATTAATTTCCTATCAGAATCATGTGAGAAGTTTACTACTCCCATTTTTTGGAATTGGTTTGGAAGGGGGAGTTTAGCTTTTAATTTCTCTCAGTCCCTGACCTCTGTGAACTTCAAACATACTCCCAGCTTCAGCAGCCAAAGTGAAAAGCCCAAGTGCTATGTTTTCTCCCAGACACTTAAACTCGGCTCAGTTTGATTCTGGCAGCCCACTCACTTGCCCATCTTCCCCCGCCACCCACC
>NW_012099321.1:4247550-4250165 GCF_000951045.1 Mandrillus leucophaeus | reverse complement strand
CCACCCCCACCCCCACCCCGCTGCCCGGCTCACCAGCTTATGGAGCTGGGAAGGATGCTGAGCTGCATTATAGAAATTCTGCTCCCAGTAAATCAAAAACCTGCCAACCTTCTGAGTCCAAATATTTCAAGCTCTGGCTCTAGGCTCCTTTTCCCCAAAGTTGTGACTTTATTGCCTTCAACTTAATTGCTTCACATAGACTATATATTCTAGAAGCAAAAACCAGCTCCAAATACAAAACACTACAATACAGAAATAGCCATGCCAGTGATTTGGTAAAAATAGGCTGAAAAAGGAACAGCAAATGACTCCAGGAGACACCATTTGATAGAAATGGGAAGCTCAAGGAAGAATGATAATGTGGTTTGATCAAGATATGTGGAGTTTAAAAAGAAGAAGTTTAATGCAAGAGGATGTGAAGAGATGCTTAAGTATAAAACTAAAATCAAGAAATAACCTTAGAACAAGGACAGTTTAGGAGGATGACTTAGGACCAGTAAGTACAAAGAAAGAACTTATAGAGAACTTAATTCATACTAGTCCTGTGATTCAGAAAAGAGAAAAAGAAACCCACAAATTATTACTAATAACCTATGCACCAAATATGAGGAACTATGGCTCAGATAGGACAAATGACCTTTTTCTGTGTCATGCAACTTGTGAGAGGGATTTCATCCTGGGTCTTTCAAACTTGGGAACCCATCTTCTTGCCACTAAATCACTCTGCCTCTCAGAAACAAAAAAGCAACCACCAAAGCAGGATAATAGAAGGGTTCAGCCAGGGCCCACATCCCTGCTCTCTGCTCTCTGATTGACTGCATTCTACAAGTTAATGAACCTCTTTGTACCACAGCTGCTTCCTCTGTAAAATAATACCTATATCATAAAATGTTGGGAGCACAAACAGGTGTATAAAATACTTCAAATAGGCCAGGAGCAGTGGCTCACACCTATAATCCCAGCACTTTGGGAGGCCCAGGCGTGTGGATTGCCTGAGGGTAGGAGTTCCAGACCAGCCTGGCCAACATGGTGAAATCTCGTCTCTATTAAAGGTACAATCATTAGCTAGGTGTGTAATCCCAGCTACTTGGGAGACTGAGGCAGAAGAATCGCTTGAACCCAGGAGGCGGAGGTTGCAGTGAGCACGCCATTGCACTCCAGCTGGGGCAACAAGAGCAAAACTCAGTCTCAAAAAAAATAAAAATAAAAATAAAACACTTCAAATAGTGCCTGAGATATAGTAAAAGTTTTGTAAGTGCCAGATAATGGTGTAATTATCATTATTATTAGGTATAAGTTGGTGAAAGCCAGAAAGAACAGATTTGTTTGAGACAGCCTCTCACTCTGTTACCCAGGCTGGAGTACAGTGGTACAATCATGGCTCACTGCAGCCTCAAACTCCTGGGCTCACGTGATCCTCCTGCCTCAGCCTCCCAAGTATTTGGGACTACAGGCACCTGCCACCACACCCAGCTGATTTTGTTTATTTTGTTTATTTATTTTTAGAAACTATGTTGCTCAGGCTGGTCTCGAACTCCCGGTTTCAAATGATCCTCCCACATCATGGTATGAGCCACCATGCCCAGTCCTGATTTCTGTTCATCAGCAACTTCCGGCACTAATTTTCACATTTTAACATACATGTGAATCACCTGGGCATCTTGTTAAACATGCAGATTCCGATTCAGTGGATCAAAGGTGGGACCTATGATTCTGCCTTTCCAACAAGCCCTGCTGAGCTAATGACGCTGGTCTGCAGACCACATTCTGAGTAGCAAGGACTTAGCCGAAAGAAATAGCTTTGGTCTCGAACCAGAACTTAAAAATAAGGAGGTGGGGGAAGAGTGGAGCAGAGCAGGAATGAGAAAAGTCCAGAAAAGCCAGAGATATGCCAAATTTAGTAACATGAGACCTATGACTGCTATGCTGAACAGTGCCCTCTGATTTCACCAGAGGGAAAGCCCCAGTGAAAGTGGTGCCATAATCTAAACAGATTACTGAGCTCTTGAAAAATAAAAACAATGAGAAGGGATAATAAAGAAGTACAGACCAGGCGCGGTGGCTCACGGCTATAATCCCAGCACTTTGGGAGGCCAAGACAGGCAGATCACAAGGTCAAGAGATCCAGACCATCCTGGCCAACACACCGAAAATCCATCTCTACTAAAAATACAAAAATTAGCCGGGCGTGGTGGTGCGTGCCTGTAGTCCCACTACTCGGGAGGCTGAGGCAGGAGAATCGCTTGAACCCAGGAGGCAGAGGTTGCAGTAAGCCGAGATCACGCCATTGCACTCCAGCATGGGGACAGAGCGAGACTCTGTCTCAAAAAAAAAAAAAAAAAGAAAAAGAAGTACAACAGAGAAGCCCAGGAGAATGATATTTGTAGGACAAGGCACCTCTTCCCTCAGTACTTAGTATTAAATGTTTTGAAACAACAGTGAAATCAGCTGGAGAACCTTCTTTTGGAAGCTGTTCTAGCCTTTGCTTTATTACACAGGTCTTAGTGCTGGCCTCTGATTCAAATAAATTCAAAAAAATTTTCATTTGAATTCAGGATTCAAATAAAAACGTAGGTTTTGTGGGGTTTTGCTATAGTTTTTTTTTTTTTTTTTTT
>NW_012099321.1:4243571-4245993 GCF_000951045.1 Mandrillus leucophaeus | reverse complement strand
ATTTTTAAACAGATGAATTTAATTTACTAATATATCTTATTTAACACAATATATCCAAAATATTATCATTATAACGTGATATTTTTTAAATAGTTATTTTACACTCTGTTTCCTATGTCTTTGAAATCCACTTGAAATAACACACACCCCAATATACTACTACACAACGATAATATCTTTTTTTTTTTTTTTTGAGGCAGTGTCTTGGTCTGTTGCCCAGACTGGAGTACAGTGGTGTGATCTCAGCTCACTGCAACCTCTGCCTCCCATGTCCAAGCGATTCTCCTACCTCAGCCTCCCAAGTAGCTGCAGTTACAGGCGCACCCACTAATTTTTGTATTTTTAGTAGAGACAGTTTCACTATGTTGGCCAGGCTTGTCTCAAACTCCCGACCTCAGGTGATCCGCCTACCTTGGCCTCCCAAAGTGTTGGGATTACAGGCATGAGCCACTGTGCCTGACCTGGGGTTTTTTATTTAAATTAAACTTAATTTAATTCAAAATTCAGTTCCTCAGTCACGCCAGCCACATTTCATGTGTTCAGTACATGCTACATGTAGGTAGTGGCCACTGTATTGGACAGATCAAGTCTGGATCTCCCTTGTGTTTTACCATGGCACACATCTAGTAAAAGCAAAGGTAGATGACAAAGGCCTTCACTTCACTTACCTTTGAGCAGCTGTTCCTTCCACCACTTTACATACATAAACCCCAGAACTCACATCGGGGAAATCTGGATAATGTATTTTCAATTCTTTACTAAGGCTAAGAGAAGTGAGAAGATTAGAAAACAATGAATTAGTCTTCTGAGCCCTGGTAAAAGCCTGAGACTCTTAGTAGGTACTCTGTTCTGCTCTAGGCTCACAAAGGCCAGGGAAGATTCCATCAAGCTAATCACAGTCATTCTCTTGGTTCGGGCTGAGCCTCTATCCCAAAGCCTAGAACCACTGGACATTATAAAATACAGCCACAATGAAATAAACTATGTATAGTTAGTGCTGACACAGGCAGAGGCAGATACATACGCTGAGACAGACAGGGCCTAGGGTCACAAGAGTACCTGGCTGTGGTCCAAGTGGCTCAGCTTTTCTGTTAAGACTGTGCAGCTATGGTTTTTGCCTCCGAAAAACAACCCAGACATATTCAAACACATGCTTACGGCATAGTGAGGGGCAGCATTTGCAGACCCAGATATTTCTTATTTGAAAACACCATTCCTGGAAAGGAAAGTTACGATGTGTTACAACAAAACCTCTTTCCTGTTACTGCAGCTTAACAGACACCCATGTCCCAGGATCTCTTTGCCATCATAGCTATCCTTTTAGGTTACCTGGATGAAACACAGGCTTCAGAGAACCTTTGTCATTAGCACTTTTACACTCCTCCCACCCACCTCCTGCCTCCAGCCCCTGGGTTTCATTTCCACATTAGCTCAATCCAAATATTTCTGGGTACAACTCATGCTTGGTTTGTGCCTAGTCCCCCAAACAGTGCTGCTCAAATCACCATTATAGGAGCTGCGTACAAGTGAGTGACCCAGTAGTCTACAGGATTCAAATGGCTGTCTCTGGGCCAGGCATGGTGGCTCACACCTGTAATCCCAGCATTTTGGGAAGCCAAGACAGGCGGATCACTGGAGGTCAGGAGTTCAAGACCAGCTTGGCCAACATAGTGAAACCCCATCTCTACTAAAAATACAAAAATTAGCTGGGTGTGGCAGTGGGTGCCTGTAGTCCCAGCTACTCGGGAGGCTGAGGCAGGAGAATTGCTTGAACCCAGGAGGCAGAGGTTGCAGTAAACCAAGATCGCGCCACTGCACTCCAACCTGGATGACAGGCAAAATTCTGTCTCAAACACAAAAACAAAAAAATTGCTGTCACCACAAAAGATTGAATGTTCCTGAAAAGCACGAGGAAACAAACAAAAACATCCCAACTTGCTTTACCTGTCAACTGGCGCTTATGGAATTCTTCCAAGAACGGCCTAACTCGATCTGAAGGAATTGCAAAGGAGATTCCTTCAGTCACTCTCAATGAATTGACGCCAACCACATCACCATCCTGGCAAGGGAGGGGACATCATTCAGTCATGAAGTTTTGCAGACTGACGAGTGCAAGACCAGAACATACAGAGGAAGGAGTGAAGCTAGTTACTTAGGGTAAGAAAACCGGGCAGAGAGGAACTTTGTACTTCTTCAAAAGAGAGCAACGGATGTTCCTTTATAGGGCAAAGGGCAACTGCACATGCACAGAAGTTACCTTTTTTTCATGGCCAAAGGATCAAGGATGCTGAGGATTTTTTAAAATCTGGAGCTCGGCCGGGCACGGTGGCTCACGCCTGTAATCCCAGCACTTTGGGAGGCCGAGATGGGCGGATCATGAGGTCAGGAGACCGAGACCATCCTGGCTAACACGGTGAAACCC
>NW_012099321.1:4240939-4242441 GCF_000951045.1 Mandrillus leucophaeus | reverse complement strand
CAGCCAGAAAAGAGATTTCTGATTGTGTTAAACTACAGATTGTAATTCAGTAGGTCTAGGGTATGGCCTGAAATTCTGCATTTCATCCCTGCTCTAGTAAACTCATTGTCTAATGGAGAAGGCAGGAACAAAACAAACAAAAATGACATGCAATGCTATGAGTGAAAAAAAAAAAAAAAAACAATCATTTTGCATAAAATTCATTCTAAAAGCAAATGTGATATTTAAACAGGAACCAAAAGCAATCAGTGCAAAGGGACTCAGAAAGGATGATCGCATGCTATATGTCAAACAGTACTGCACTCTTTCAGGTTTTCACATGTATTTGAGCAACTAGAAAACCTGGCATTTCCACTAGAGACATGGAATACAATTTAAGAATATATGACACAGCAATGTATTTGGGAGGCCAAGGCAGGCAGCTCACTTAAAGTCAGGAGTGCTGGTTGTGGCTTTTCTCTCATCTATAAGCAGGTCAAGAGGTCAAGACTAAAAACCTGGACAGATGACATTATGTAATTAGCATTTTTAAATGAGAGATAGTTCTTCATATGCAGCATCAGGGGGTCTTCAAGGATCTACATTTCATAGCAAAGCTGGTCATTCGGCATAAACCTGGGTTTAATATCCAGGGCTTTTGGCACAGTGTGGTGGCTCATGCCTATAATCCTAACATCTTGGGAGGCCGAGGCAGGAGGATCACTTGAACTCAGGGGTTCGAGACCAGCGTGGCCAACATAGTGAGACATTATCTCTATTAAATAAATAAATAAATAAATAAATAAATAAATAAATAAATAAATAAAATCCAGGGCTTTTGGTAACTAGCCAATGAAAACAGAAAGCACGGGGAAGAGAGAAATTTCAAAGGAAGCCAGAGCTAGAACCCCAGTGTTCTCAGTGGGATGAGATCACACACCAGGATAACAAGCTTGAATTTTTTCTAACTATTGATTTAAGGTCCAAGAACAGAAAAGCACCATTCCACAGCTCTCTACACAAGAGTGGCACCCGAGTCTGCATCACGGAAAATGTAAAGTCCTTTCTTGTTTTTGTTTTTGTAGATACGGTGTCTTGCTGTGTTGCCCAGGCTAGTCTCAAACTCCTGGCCCCAGGCAATCATCCCAGATGTGCTGGGATTAGAGGCTTGAGCCACCACCCCTGACCTGGAATTAATAAAGTCTTTGAAAGTTAAGAGCAAACATGAAGCAACAAGGAAAGTGATCACTTACCAAGTTCACCAGAGGACCACCAGAATTCCCAGGCTAAAAGCGGAATTTGAAAAAGACATCAGTGAAGCCAATGAATACATGCTCCCTTGTCCTTTATACACAGCTCCCAAAACAGTTTACCAAAAGCAGCCCACTCTAGTAAGCTCCTATTCCCCTCTGGCTGGCAAAATTGTGCCCCTATCATCACCAATACCAAAGTAAGTGTAGGTAAAGAACTATAGCAGTGGGACCACCACCTTCTTCTTTTTTTTTTTTTTTTTTTTGAGACGG
>NW_012099321.1:4234650-4235595 GCF_000951045.1 Mandrillus leucophaeus | reverse complement strand
AAAAAAAAAAAAAAGACTGCTTGATAGTTAATAGAAACAGTTAGAGGCCAAGCGCAGTGGCTCACACCTGTAATCCTAGCACTTTGAGAGGCCGAGGCAGGCGGATCACTTGAAGTCAGGAGTTTGAGACCAGCCTGACCAACACAGTAAAAACCAGTCTCTACTAAAAGTACAAAAATTAGCCGGGCATGGTGGCAGGCGCCTGTAATCCCAGCTATTCAGGAGACTGAGGCAGGAGAATCACTTGAACCCAGGAGGCAGAGGTTGCAGTGAGCTGAGACTGAGCCACTGCACTCCAGCATGGGCGACAGAGGGAAACTGTTTCAAAAAGAAAGAAGAAAGAAAAGAAAAGAGAAGAAAAGAAAAGAGAAAAGAAAAGGTAAGGGATATATAGAAAGGCACTGAAGCAAATAAGAAGGAGTAAAGAACAGAAAGAAACCAGAGAGAAGCATATATTTGACAGAAAAGATGTGGTGTGAGAGTGTAGTGGGGCAGAAAATACCAGCAAATAGATAAAAATCTCCAAATACGCAGACTCTGACTCAGCCCTGAAATACTCACATTCGGTTCAATCTTAATCACCGCAAGATCCAATTTAAGGTCAATATCCTTGACAACGGCTTCATAACGGGCCCCATTCTGGAGCACCACCTCAATCCACTGCTGGTTCCTGACAACGTGGGCATTGGTAATAATGAGCCCATCCTCAGACACTATGAACCCAGAGCCACTGTACACAGGAACAGGCATCCTGCCGTGAAGTAACCTGTCTCCACAAGACAATAGTATAGACAGAGGGCAAGAAAGTTAGGGGATACAGCCATATCATCTGAGAGTCATGGGAACCTCACTCTTATTAAACATACCTCCATCACAGTTTTCTTTTCTTTATTTCTTTTTTCTTTTTTTGAGACAGAATCTCGCTCTGTTGCCCAGGCTGGAGTG
>NW_012099321.1:4229485-4230920 GCF_000951045.1 Mandrillus leucophaeus | reverse complement strand
CCACCTTCTTACAGGAAAGGTGACCTTCACAACAGACCACCCAATAGCATGGATGCCAGTGATCACATTGAACAGGACAGACTCTAACAAAGTGGCATTCCATTCCTCCCACAGCGATTTAACCAAACCTGGACATTCCCAAAAGGCCAAAGTTCACTCTGACATATTCTTCTCACTGAACTGCCAATATTGTGTGATCCGAGGGTAGGCCTCCTGTGTCAGCAATCCCCAAACTTTTTGGCACAGGGATCGGCTTTGTGGAAGACAATTCTTCCACAAAGAGGGGTGGTTTGGGATGAAACTGCTCCACCTCAGATCGTCAGGCATGAGTTAGATTCCCATAAGGAACATGCAACCTAGATCCCTTGCATGTGCAGTTCACAATGGGTTTGCACTCCTATGAGAATCTAATGCCGCCGCTGATCTGACAGGAGGTGGAACTCGGGCGGTCATTCTCACTCACCCGTGGCTCACCGCCTGCTGTGCGGCCCAGTTCCTAACAGGCCATGGACCTGTACTGGTCCACAGCCCACGGGTTGGGCACCTCTGTCCTAAGTGACTTACATTAATTGCGGCATCAATCTGGACGTAGTCTATATCTGAATCCTTCATCCCCAGTTCTTTGCCCTTTCGCTGTTTGGTGCTGACAATTCCTGCAGTAGCTGTGTTCTGCAGAGAAACTGGGCTGCCCAGAGCCACCACAAACTCTCCGGCCCGAAGGTCAGATGATCTTCCCAGCATCAGTACAGGAAGGTCAGCCTGCACGTGCCCAGAGAGGCATGAGGAGGACAGAAAGGGTAAAGAACAAATCAAGATCAGAAGTGACCAATGTGTGTGTCTAACACATATATGATGCTGTCTCCATCACCTCGGCCCTTACCACCTGAGAAGCACCCACTCACACAGCTTCTATGACTGCCTTCTACTTCTTCCTCAAAGTCCAACTACCGTGAAGCTCTCAACTGTTAAGATGACTAGGACCATTTCTAAGATCTAAAACAATTACTTTATAGAAATTACTATTAGTAAACAGCCAGTGAAGTCACTGATGAACATAAACTGACATTAGCAATTTACACAGCACCATTCCAGCTCGAAGCTTAACAGTCAAAGTGAATAAGCCACAAACAGAAAGAAGATCACCCAGGGTGACACTTCTCACACTGTAATGTGCGTGCAAATCACCTCGGGATGTTATGTTAATGCGGATTCTGAGTCAGCACATCTGTCTGGGTAAAGGCTGAGACTGAATTTCTAAAAAGCTCTCAAACACCATGTCAATATATCTGATGTGCACACCACGAGTACTATGTGTAGTAAGGACTTCAAAGTATTCCTTAGCAACTTTGAGTCCATTGCAGTAATTTCTGATATCCTAAGACAAATAGAGGAATAATTTTCCCTGAAGCAGCGTTTGTTGAAGAAGGAGTTGAAG
>NW_012099321.1:4212839-4228490 GCF_000951045.1 Mandrillus leucophaeus | reverse complement strand
GCTCACTGCGACCACCTCCCGGGTTCAAGCAATTTTCCTGCCTCAGCCTCCCGAGTAGCTGAGACTACAGGCATGCACCACCATGCCTGACTAATTTTTGTATTTTTCGTAGAGACAGGATTTCACCATGTTGGCCAGGCTGGTCTCGAACGCCTGACCTCAGGTGATACACACGCCTCGGCCTTCCAAAGTGCTGGGATTACAGGCGTGAGCCACCATGCCCAGACTTCCATCACAGTTTTCTCAGACATTTCACTTTTCCCTGGCTATGCGTAAATTTTCTCCATGTATCAATGGACTTGGCACGCACAGGGCCCCAGCCATCTCTTGTGAGCATGGTTGAGAGCTGGCTCCAGCTCTCCTTTTCCAGGGACACTGCCTCTTCAGAGTTGGTTAGTGTAGCAGCCCATGGGTTCTCTGCTGCGAAAAGGCTGAACCCAATCCTAATACTAGAGGCAAAAGTAAGAGCCTCGTACCACAGTGTCAAGGACCCAGGTAGGAGAGAATCAAAGGGCTCTAATTCTGGCTTAGTTTCCACCACCAACTGGCCTCGTAACATAGGACAAATTAACCCTGCTCTCTGGGTCTGGATTTCCTTGCATCCAAAGTGGGGGCTGAGCAAGATCACAACCAAAATGCCTACTAAGCTGGATGTGGTGGCTCACACCCGTAATCCCAGCACCTTGGGAGGCTAAGGTGGCAGATCGTTTGGGTCCGAGAGTTTGAGACCAGCCTGGGCAATATAAAAATACCTTGTCTCTCCAAAAAATACAAATACTAGCTGGGTGTGGTGGCACCTGCCTATAGTCCCAGTTACTCCAGAGGCTGAGGTGGGAGGATTACTTGAGCTTGGTAGATGGAGCTGCAGTGAGCCATGATCTGTCATTGCATTTCAGCCTTGGCGACAGAGCAAGACCTTGTCTCAAAAAAAGAAAAGAAAATGCCTACTAGCTCTTACATCTGACCTTAAATTTTGTCTGTGGCAGGACGGGGAAAAAGCACCAGCCACCTAAGTGGGCAGGGGGAGCTCGGATTTGGAAGTTATCCTTGTGCCTCTGCTCTTTGGTTAAACGACCTTGAACAGGTTATTCAACCTCTTTACGTCTCAGTTTCCTCACTGGTGTTTTAGGATTAAATGACGCTTGCGAAGGGTCTGGAGTAGGTAGGCACGCAGAAACCATTAGCTGGGACAGTGGAGGTCTTCCTCCTCCTCCTTTACCTGCCCCACAGCTGCATGTGAACCACCGATGGCGCCACCTTCTCCACCACCGCGGCGATGAAGTTGTAATTCCTCCTGAGCGGGCCTGCCCTTCTGCTCCCTATGAAGAAATACTGGGTCAAGAGTACGCCTCGAGCGAACCAGACCTGCTATCCTAGTTGGGAAAATGTTAAAGGCAAGTCAGTGTTCAAAAGGTGCATGGTGAGGGAGAATCCACGTAGCAGAAGGTAAAGAGCCCCTGTTATGGAGGAAAGGAAATCAGGAACAGAGAGGGGTCGAATCCAGGAGGCAAATGACGCAGGAGGACCCCGCGCAAACTATGCTATCTCAGTGAGGTCTTGTTCCTTTACGCTCCTCCAGAGTTAGAAAGTGTCCCCAGGGTGCGCGCCCCCCGCGGCTCACCTGTATCCCCGCAGTCCCCCCACTGCACAGGCACGGCCGAGATATTGCCCAGGCGGCGCGCGGCGCGGTTTTCGGTCCGCAGCGCACACAGGCTGGGGTAGGTGCGCCTGTCGCTGCCGCACACGGCCCCTCCCTTCGTCGGGCAACCGCAGGTGCTGGGGAGCCCGGGGCGCAGCGGCTTGAGGCACTGCAGCCCCGGGGCGCACGGCTGTCCCTGCGCCCCGCCGCAGACTTGACCCTCGGCCGCGGGGCAGACGCGGCAACAGCGGCACAGGTCGAGCACCGGCGTGGTCCCCAGTGAGCAGGTGGGCAGCGCGGGGCAGCGCGTGGGCTGGCAGACCGCGGGGCAGGCCAGCTGGGTATGTAGTCTCGCAGCCCCGGCCCAGAGGACCGGCACCAGGAGCAACAGCAGCCCCGGCAGGAGGCATCGTCCCAGCCCCGCGGGCCGCAGCTGAGGTCTAATCATCCTGCTCCTTCCTTCCTCGCTTCCACTCTTCAGTGACTTCACTCTGGACCTGCAAACGCTCCTAAATGAGAGACACTTTCTCCCGGCCATGGCGCCGCCTCCGCCGGCCCCCAAACTTTAAGGGACAGAGCCTGGCATACCTCTCCACATACACACCCGTACATCCCCTACCACCCGCCCCTGTCCGCGCCCCGGAGCCAGGTTCTCCCCCAGGCAATGAGGGGAAGGTCTCTAGCCCTACCCGGAGGAGGAACCTACCTCCTGAAATCCCTAAAACCGACAATGGGGGCAGACTGATAAGAAAGCTCACCCACCCGTGGTCAGAAGGTATTAGAAAAACACATGGCCATATTTCAGTATTTCACATGGTTTTATTACAAAACAAGCCACAAAACAGTTTTAGAAAAGTTTTGCTATATACCAATTAGGAGATCACATAAAATGAGAAGCGTAACAGTTTCCATGCACTCAGCCTAGTGCTTACTGCCAGTGCATTTCAGAGCTGAAACATCACTGCTTTAAAACACAGAATCATGCTACCCCTTCATAAGCAGAGGGGGAGGAGGTCAAACAGTATGTTTTTGCCAAACATTGCTTTATCTGAACTCTATCTAGTAGGAAGGACTGGCTGCCGCAGGCAATAACACAGAGAGGGAAAAGGAACAAAGGAAGAAAACGATGCTGGCAGACAAGATTTAACAAACCTGTCCACTTCCAACATGTCTAAAGTTTATAAACAAAGCTCACTTGGGGACACTCAATTTCCAAAATGCTGTGACCTCCACATATGTTATCTGATTTACACTGAAAACAAACCTACTAAATTCTACCCCTCAACTACTGAACCTGCTATTTATTCATGGGGTCCTTTTAGCCCATATAAGAGTATATTTATACTCAGAAATAGAAAAGAAAAAAACTTTTACTTCAAGTAGACTAAGAAGCTGGACCTTAAAACTTTCTTTCTTTCTCGTGGGAGCTGAGTATTCAACTCAGAAATAGATGTATAACTCCAATATTCTGAGCTGACACCAATCTCCATAATGCATGGCTCAATACCTTTATGATGTCTCACTTAACACTAAAGGCCAAATTATTTTTATCAACCATCAGCTGACATTGAGTAAGCAAGTCTTTTGAAGCTTTCAAAAGTAATGGATGGTGGCCAGGTGTGGTGGCTCACACCTATAATCTGAGTTCTTTGGGAGGCTGTGAGGCAGGAGGATCACTTGAGCCCAGGAGGTCCAGGTTGCAGTGAGCCATGATCAGGCCACTGCACTCCAGCCTGGATGACAGAGTGAAACACTGTTTCTAAAAATAAAAATTAAAGAATAATGGATGGCATTATTCTGCCATAGGGAAGACCACCTGAAATACTGTTACACACAGTAGGTCAAGACCACTTCAAAAGCCTTATGAAAACAGCACAACTCAGGCAAGGCTTTTATTCCACAAAGAAAATGCAGTACATTTTTTAGTTCCTTTAACAAAAAACTCAGATTTACTCCAGAGCCTATGCACTTAGTCACCAATCTATACTGCATCCCCACCCTATTTTTTCCATTTGGTTCAATTTTATACATTTAAAACTAACTGCTTTGGTCAAATACATACCATCTTTGGTTCACATTAAAATATTATGGTTTAAAATTGGCCAGAAGTTAAGAAATATCAACAAAATAGGAAGTTTGAAATACAATTTAGGAATGAGAATGGTTTCAGAGCTTGTTTCACTGAAGATAATCATTTATCTCATATTGAACTACATTAACAATGTTCTGGCCAGGTGCAGTGGCTCACACCTGTAATCCCAGCACTTTAGGAGGCCGAGGCAGGAGGATCACTTGAGCTCAGGAGTTTGAGACCAGCCTGGGCAACACAGCCAGGCCCTGTACATATAAAAAAATTAAAAATTAGCCAGGCGTGGTAGCACAACCCTGTAGTCCTAGCTACTTGGGAAGCTAACATGGGAGGATTGCTTAAGCCCAGGGGTTCAAAGTTATGATGAACTATGATCACACCACTGCACTCTAGCCTGGGTAAGAGAGTGAGACCCTGTCTTTTAAAAATTAAAAACAAGCAATGCCCTAACGTGGAATTCCCAAGTGTCTGCCAATTGACAAGAAGATTTCCATTTGACAATCTTAGTGTCCTCGTTTCCCTTTATCAGGATAATACCATATGGATTCTAAATATGTTTAATGTAACACATTCTCGAGAGATCTTGCTGAATAAGAAATCAGCTTATTGTAATGGCCAATTAATTTAGCAATAGTAATCTATCAGATAATTTATTTAAAAGAAAAGAAAGACAGAGATAAATGGGTAGATTTTCACAATGTAAACACCAAAAGAGGACATCTTTTCCGTGAGTCAGGGAATATTTAAAGAGATCTCACAAGTTCCCATTTTCATTAGATCCACATCACATATTTTGTGCTTTCTTTGAATAGCCAAAGAATTTTCTTCGGGAACATATGAGAGTAAAACCAGAGCTAAGGAGCTATAAGAATTTGGAATGGCTTCTTGAAACCATGCTGCTCCAAGTATGTCGTAATCACTCATAAATAACTCCCAAACCAAGAATTTCTGAGGGCAAAAGCACACCAGCGTGTACAGGAAAGGCAGAGGAAGGGATGGAAGGGAGAGAAAGAGGGAACAGTGTGGATTTCCTGTTTTATACCAGGACAACTAGGCCAAACTCAGTTTAAATGAATAGCTCCAAAGCAGTGCAGTCAGAAAAAGTTCTCAGGGTGACACAGACTTCAGGGAAACAACATGTCCTGAAAGAAACATGATTCCCCTCAAGCCACTAAGGATTTTCTCATCAAGTGTTTTCACCTCTGCATTAGATTTGGACACACAAAGAGGAGAGCATTTACTCAGGTAAAAATAGTTCTCTTAGTCTCTTCCTCTGGTCACTAATTTTTAACTTAAAAATACAATTGACTGATCTAGCTGATAAAAGTTACCGACAGAAATAAGCTAAGTTCTCTCTTCCTTTGAATGCTGGCAGCAATTCACCATATAAATTGGATGGAAGAATTCTCCCAGGGACACTGGAAATAGTATATTTTTGTCAAATGGAAGGAGGTACGCCCTAAAATTTGGGTGGGACACTCAATTTTGTTTTATTTTTTGAGATGGAGTTTCACTCTTGTTGCCGAGGCTGGAGTGCAATGGCGTAATATTGGCTTACTGCAACCTCCACCTCCCAGGTTCAAGTGAATCTCCTGCCTCAGCCTCCTGAATAGGTGGGATTACAGGCCTGTACCACCATGCCTGGCTAATTTTGCATATTTTTTAGTAGAGGCAAGGTTTCAGCATGTTGACCAGGCTGATCTCAAACTCCTGACCTCAGGTGATCCACCTACCTCAGCCTCCCAAAAGTGCTGGGATTACAGGCGTGACCCACCACGCCCACCCAACAATCAATTTTCTAGGCTCTTTTATCTGAGGAATTTCTGGCCAGCAACTCATAACCTCTAAATCAATGTTTCTATGCCAAGCTTCTTTGATTAAAAATCTCTCTCTCTCTAGATTCTTTTTGTATCTCTTCATGTTAAGTACATGGAAACTCATCCTATTACAGGGTCTGATCATGCAAGCACACAAGGCTTCATTCAAAGGGCAACAGCAAGAAGAAAGAGAAAGCAAGTTTGCAAGGGTACAAAACACACAGCGCTTAAGATTAGACTAACGCCGGCCCATTCCAAAAGAGCTGCGAGGCACCTGGACTGAAAACAAAATGAAAAAACTAAAACAAGGACAAGGAAATAAAACTTGGTCAGTGGTGAAACTGGACTTCCAGCCCCCTCTGGAGAGGAACTGCTAAAATAATCCCTCTCCAGGAAGACCTCGGAATAGTTAGAATAGAATAGGTAGCTTCCTCTCCACGGAGTATGCCTACAGGTCTAACCTAGTGACTTCCCCAAATTAAATACACTGCACTGAAATCACGCACACACACACATACACACACACATACACACACACACACAGCCAGCTGGATGGGCCCCTCCCTCCCAAAGAACATCCACAGGAATATGAGTGACATAAAGGCCTCTGACTACCCTCCAATAAGGTAGAGAAACTGAGTCACAGTCTCCTTCTCTCAAGTCTTCCCTCCCTCCCTCCCACGGCACTGTGCTCCATCACACATCAGAGGTCCGTATGTTTTCATCATCAAGGTTGAACATAAATGGCTTCTCCTTGGGGTGCTGGGGCTCCGATCTGTGCCTTATCCTGGAGCTGGGCAGCACCCCAGCAGTGCTGCCCTCCCCAGGACGAGGCGTGAACAAAGAGTCCTCTGAAGCCTCTCCAGCTGGAAGCAGCTTCTCCCCAGTCTGGGGGACAGGTGTCCAGGGCTGCCAGGAGGAGGCTACAGAGGGGGCTTTGCAGAGGGCTTTCTTTTCCTCCAATGGTGGCCGCCCCCTGCACAGGATAGAGTTGGGCCCACTTGAAAGGCTGGAAATTCCAGGTCGGGTCAAAGAAATGGATCTAGAAAAGGAGGTTTCCTATAAAATTAAAAGGAAGAAAAAGACACAACAAAGTTAGGGCTTTTCAGACAATGTTGATCACAGAGTCCCAGGAAGAGTACCCAACCAGGATCACCACCTCGTAGGTCCAGGGACGCTTGCCTACAAAAATGAAAAACGGTCAACGGGATTCACTCCAGGTATGTCAAGGTCAGCCTGGCAGTGAGACTTGCAGGACATACCAGAAATTCTATTTCTCGGCCGGGTGCGGTGGCTCATGCCTGAAATCCCAGCACTTTGGGAGCCTGAGGTGGACGGATCACCTGAGGTCAGGAGTTTGAGACCAGCCTGGCCAACATGGTGAAACCCCATTTCTACTAAAAACACAAAAAAATTAGCCAGGCGTGGTGGCATGCACCTGTAATCCCAGCTACTTGGGAGGCTGAGGCAGGAGAATTGCTTGAACCCGAGAGGCAGAGGTTGCAGTAAGCTGAGATCGTGCCACTGCACTCCAGTCTGGGCGACAGAGTGAGACTCCGTCTCAAAAAAAAAAAGAAATTCCATTTCTCTATCCAACCCTACCTCATCTCCTCCCACAACCAAAAAGAGAAAAATAAAAATGTGTACCCAAATTAGTAGAATGAGAAAAACAAGCAAGACAGCCTGAGGCTTCAGCTGCATCTCGGGACAGGGATGCTTGCCTACATCACCAAATAAAACATGCCTGTCCGAGGGGAGTTCATCTCTGAGTTGACACTGTGCAACAGAAAGGAACTGACTTACTCTGGGGTGGCACTTGAGGGCCTGGACAGCTGCCCCAATCTCCTTAATCCAGCTGTGCATGTCTTCTGGACTGTCCGCCTGCAAAACATCCAAGGCTCTTACCAAGAAATTTTAGGCACTGTGATTTCAGCTTCCAAGTCTCTGACTCAATATTAAGTTTATAAAATTACACCATTAGGGGTGGAAAGCATCTCAGAAATCATCTAGTCCAGTAGCTTTCACACTTTCAAGGACATGTTTTCCCTGTAATATCTTATTTGACACCCAATAAATAAAACCGCTCAAAGTGGAGCTGCTCTGAAATGGGGTACAGGCTGTGGGGAAGGGGACAGTTTAAGACCCCATTCCCCTGCTAAAGTCCGTCACTCCCTCCGGAAAACAAATGATCCAGTCTAGCCTCCTAGTTTTACAAAAAAGGAAAATGAGGCCCAGAAAGCCAAAGCCCAAGGTTTATGGCTGATAGAGAGTCGAGTTCTCCTCACTCTCAACATAGCTGCCTTTCTACTCTAACTATCGGAACAGAATAATCCCACTTTCAATTCCAGCCCTATTAAAGCCAAATCCTACTGTAAATCCTCCAAGATATGTACTGCCTTCAGAAATGGGGCTTTTCGCAGAATATAAGCTACTGGGTCTGTTTTGAAATTTACAAGGAACTCAAACAACTCAACAACAACAACAAAACCCTAAATCATCCCATTAAGAAGTGGAGGCCAAGCGCGGTGGCTCATGCCTGTAATCCCAGCACTTGGGAGGCCGAGGAGGGCAGACTACCTGAGCTCAGGAGTTCGCAATCAGTCTGGGCAACACAGTGAAACTCCGTCTCTAATAAATGACAAAAAATTAGCCGGGAGTGGTGGCGTGCACCTATAGTCCCAGCTATTCAGGAGGCTGAGGCAGGAGAATTGCTTGAATGCGGGAGGCGGAGGTTGCAGTGAGCTAAGATCACGCCACTGCACTCTAGTCTGGGCGACAAAGCAAGACTCCGTCTCAAAAAAAAAAAAAAAAGTGAGCAAAGGACATGAATAGTTTTCAAAACAAGACATACAAGTGGCCAAAAAGCATCTGAAAAAATGTTCAATATCCCTAATCACTGGAGAAATGCAAATTAAAATCATGATGAGATATCATCTCATACCAGTCAGAATAGCTATTATTAAGACAAAAAATAGATTCTGGCAAGGATGTGGGGAAAAGGACCGCTTATACACTGCTGATAGGCATGTAAATTAGTGCAACCTTTATGGAAAGGAGTAGAGAGATTTCTCAAAGAACTAAAAATAGAACTACCATTCAGTTCAGCAATCCCACTAGTGGGCGTCTCTCCAAAGGAAAAGAAATCATTATATCTTCACATGTGCCCCCAAACCTAAAATAAAACTTTAAATTTTTTTTAAGAAAATCATTATATCAAAAAGATACCTGCACCCGTATGTTTATTGCAGCACTATTCACAATAGCAAGGTCATGGACCCAACCTAAGTGTCCATCAACAGAGGACTGGATAAAGAAAATGTGGTGTACATATGTATAATGGAATACTACTCATCTATAAAAATGAATGAAATCATGTCTTTTGCAGAAATATGGATGAAACTATCATCTTAAGTGAAACAACTCAGACACAGAAAGTCAAATACCACCTATTCTCACTTATAACTGGGAGCTAAATAATGTGAACACATGGACATAGAGTGTGAAGTAATTGTCACTGCAGACATGGAAGGGTGGGAGGGTGGGAGGTGGGTGAGGGATGAGAAATTACTTGATGGGTACAATGCACAATACTCAGGTGATGGTTACAGCGGAAGTCCAGACTTCACCAATAGGCAATATATTCACGTAACAAAACCGCACTTGTACCCCTTAAATTTATACAAAAAAAAGAGTTGTGACTTTGCTATTGTGAATAAAACTTTAAAAAAAATTTTAAAGAATCGTGGGACTTGGAGCACCAAGCTTTACAATATGTGAAGGATGAAGCTGTTAAACTTAAGTATTTCCTCCCAGAAACAACCTGTAAACCCCAGAAGGGGGCAGCAGCGGCTCTACGAAAAAAGGGAGGAAACTCCAGCGGCCTCTCTACTGCAGGTGGAGCCTGTCCGTGCCCTCCAGCTTTATAGGGGTTGAGTTCAAGTGAACAGAGCAAACGCTGGCTGAGGACCCCACCCCGTGTTACGCGCTGCATCAGGTGCCAGACACAGAGATTCGACCAGGTGGAATCTCCAGAAATATGCCTGTTAGCCTTCCTCTGTCTCCAGCATCATCCCCTAACAGTCCCACCAAAATACACACTCGTGCATTGGTGTGCACGTGCAGATGTCTGTGCCACCACCACACAATAGCCCCCAAAGGTCTCCACATCCCCCTTCATCCTCCCCATCCCCAAAGTGACTCCTTCTCTTTGCATTCTATCAGGAAAAACATGACCAGTAAAACAAAAATTCTCAAACCTGCATCCCTATCCCGTCCTGTCATCCCAAAACAAACCCTCCTTTGTTAGATGTGTGCAGGAGACACCTACAAGGGAAACCATTCATGTCCTGGTGCACGAGGGCAAAAAGGGTATAGTGACAAGTGCCCAAAGCGAACACCTCTCCAACGTGTGCTCTACCTGCAAACTTACTAGCACTCCCTCCCCGCTTGACTTTTTCCAGTTACTTGACAATCTGGTGGTTTCCCAAGAAAAAGACAAACCCATCCTTGGTCCAAAAAGATCACTAGGATAAGGACTCCAAGAAGCTTCCAGAAGGTTCATTACAAATATCAGGGCTGGCCTGTTCCACAAGCTTAATTATTGAGGGAATTAAATGACCTCAATTAGGAAAAGCTGTTGAAATAGGGCCGGACGCATAGAATGGGCTCTGTAAGTAGCAGATATTATTGTTGTTTTCATTGTTATTATATGATATGAGAGAAACAAATGAAGCCTTAAAAACCACCATTTACAGATAAGCGCATTGCCCTCTCCATAAGATCTTTTCTCGGTTTCCTCATCCTCAAACTGCAGATAATTCCTACCTCAAAGATCAAATCATCAAGATCAAATAAGATCATGTATTTGGAGGTGAAAAAAAGGTTATTTTGAATTTGAATGAGATGGATGTGATCGTCCATTAGGAGAAAAGCATTTATTAGAGATTTTCCTCCTAGAGAAACAAAAGATGATTTGGTAGGAGGCCTATGAACTGAGGGAGAAACAGTCTCCTGTGTCACATAGGAGATCTGACATTTTCATTAAACAGTCAGGAACATCCCCAGGATGACAATCTGATAATCAGTTTCCAGGAGTGTTAAGCTATCTCCATGATCTTTCCAGCAGTCTAGTGAAATGCTCCCCACCATGTCAAATGCTGCCCCCACAGGCCACAGGCCACCTGCCTAACTGCACTTTGAAGTACTGCCTCCCCACAAACTCCTTCTCCAGGAACTGTCGCACAGCAAGCCCAGGTGTCTTCACCCAGCCTCTGCTTAGCAAGAAATCACAGAATCACAGAAAACTAGGAATATCTTGATTTAGATGGGCCCTCAAGTGCAAGAATCAAAACACCAACTATTATTCTTGGATGACTACCTAACACAATTTGTTATTTTTTCCCTGTTTTCCTTTTTGCAAGTAATAAGGGCTCATTAAAGATAACATAGAAAATAAATGTACAAAAATAAAAAACTGAAATCGGCTGGATGCTGTGGTTCAAGCCTGTAATCCCACAACTTTAGAAGGCTAACGTTTAGAATGTGGGAAGATGGCTTAAGTCCAGGGATTCAAGACCAGCATGAGGAACAGAGCAAGACCTCTTCTCCCTAAACTTTGCAAAAAAAAAAAAAGGAAATAAGAAAAAAATTAAAATCGCTTTAAAACTTCACAAAATTCTAAAATAACAACTGAGAGCAAATCCAGTCATTTGCTATTCATTTTTCTTTGTTTTCCAAAATACAAAGATACATTATATCTTGATTTTTTTTTCCAGTTAATAATAGAAGGATTTTTCCATGTTATCAGGCGTCTTTGTAAACATTTTCAGGGGATCCAAGTAGATTATACTATGGTTCACTCACCTAGTCCTCTAAAACAGTGGTCCTCAACCTTTTCAGCATAGGGATCGGTTTTGTGAAAGACAATTTTTCCACGAATGGGGAGGGGGATGACGGGTGGTTTCAGGATGAAACTGTTCCACCTCAGATCATCAGGCATTATATTCTCATAGGAAGTGCACAACCCGGATCCCTCACAGGCACAATTCACAAGAGGGTTCACAGTCCTATGAGAATTTAATGCCGCTGCTGATCCGACAGGAGGCGGAACTCAGGCGATAATGTTTGCTCTCCTACTGCTCACCTCCTGCTGTGCGGTCGGGTTCCTAACAGGCCATGGACCAGTACCAGTCCACAGCCCAGGGGTTGGGGATACCTGCTCTAAAATATATTTTGAATATTCCCTATTCTCCTCTTATATAAATAATGCTGCTACTCACATCTTTGGGGATAAAGCTTTTTCCATATTTAGGAATATTTAGGAATCCTCAGCTCCCAAGGCAATTACTAAATTAAAGAATTCACACCCTTTTAAATCTCTTGTTACATCTGGCCAAAGGGATTTCTGGCCAATAATATATATTTCATTTGCCAACATTTTTGTTACATGCCCCCTTGCTAGAATTAAATATTATAATTTTTTAAATCTTTGCTAATATGATAGGTAAAATAATTAAATCTCTTTCTTAAAACATTTAGTAATTAGTGAAGATGGAAATTGTTTACTAGTTATATTTCTTCCCTAATTCTCTAATTCCTTCTTAAGAACATTTTTTGGTCAGATAACCTACATAGTAACTCAGCCACGAAGATAAACGCTACCCCCTAATAAATGTTATTTTAAAATACTGCTCAAAAAGAAAATCAGATATTGCAATTAATTCCATATGAGAAGAAACAATATTATTTTATTGAGATAATTACAACCTTTTTTTTTTATTTTTTAATTTTTTTTGGAGCAGCGTATCCTGGCCTCAAGCCATCCTTCTGCCTCAGCCTCCCAAAGTGCTGGGATTACAGGCATGAGCCGCCAGGCCTGGCCTATAAATCTCTCCTAGTAGTTTCAAGAACTGGGATTCATGAGAAACAAAAACTCAACGAAACTTCAAAATTGTATGCAAAAATTATGGTTATGTACATATCTATTTTTATGGAAAGCCTGTGCTTAGCTTTCATCAAAATCTTAAAACCACATCACAAAGTAGCTTCATGAACCAGAGGTTTAAAAAAAAAAAAATCATAGCTGAAGTCTACACACCCATGATGAATTACCATGAGACTAAAAACATGCTTTAAACTCAGTAAAACAAAAAAGGAAGCACCAAGGTCATAGCTTCATCTCTTCCTGGTATGCTTATGTGTGTGCACCTGTTTCTGGAGCTTGGTTCAAAAGAAAAAGTAGGGTTTCTGTCCTTGAGGGCAGTTTTTGAGATGAGTGGGACAGAGGGTATTAAAATGAGTCATTGCAGCCTGTAGTTTTATTGCAGTTCAGTGAGATTCTATTGACCATCTAATATAAACCCAGCACTATAATAGATACAATGGTTTGAAGCAATGAATTCTAGAGGCCATAAAGGCTTCCATATCTACCTCTGGTTACTGCCATTGCTGCTATCCAAAATTTTTAGGCAACTCCTCCTTCATTCTATTCTCCACCTCTGCAGCCCTCCTTTCCCAAGAATTAATCCTATCTCTGACACAGCCCTGCCACATATGGTTGTGTAGATTGCACACTACATAGTTCTAGGTGACATCATTCACCCTGTAGTCTAAATTAAACAGTAGTATCCAAAGAGCTCTAATGCAACACTCTGCAACTCACTTGAGTCCACATATTGCTACCCTTGTCCTGACATAGCACCCTAGTTCCAACAATGGGGCTTATGCCAAGCTAAGCCCAGTTTGCACCACATTTCTCATTTCGAATAATTAATTTCCCTTTTGATAAACTACCTAATTCCCTTGACCTTCTATGAATGGGAAATGGGGAAATGGTGACCTCTGCTTGCCTAGTATCTCAAGAATTGAAATGTGATTTTGAACTTTTGCCCAGAACTGAGAACTGTTTACCTGCTGACAAGCTTGCTGAAATCACTGGCCTTTCTACCTGCTTAGACACCTGGTTACTTCCAGATCTTGGATTTTTGGTCACCATGATCCATTTGCCAAGACACCCAGTTACCCCACGTTGGTCTTTCCCAATAGAGTCAGACTTTCCTGGTTGTCTGTGATCACACCCTCTACATCATGGGTTCTGAATCAGGCTGCTCTTATTTTTGTCTTTTCTTTTGGTTTACTTTTGTTTGTTTTTAGAGACGGGGGTCTCACTGGGTTGCCCAGGCTGGTGTCGAACTCCTGGGATCTAACAATCCTTCCATTTTAGCCTCCCAAAGTGCTGGGATTAGAGGTGTGAGCCACTGCTCCAGGCCTGGACCAGGCTGCTCGTAAACAACCCAAGTTGGCAAGTCTTGCTCCAGCACCTGGTGCTTCCTAGTTGGTTCCATAATTCACTGGATTTATTATGATCTTGCACAAATAATTTACCTTCAAAGCCTTCATTTTTCTGTGTGTAAACTGGAGACAATTTCAGAGACGGCTGAGATTTAAGTGATAAAATTATACTACTTATAGTACTTATACTACTACAGTACTTATACTACAAAGTGATAAACTTTAACTTATACTACCCGTAAGTTGCTTAGCACTATGCCTGGGACATCTAGGTGTCCAAAAAATGGTAGCTTTTTGTTAACAGACAAGACTACTACAGTGTGAGAAATCACAGGGTACAAATTATACATAAATGTGACATCTGAGTTAAACAGTTAAATGACCAATACCTAAGTGGTTAGAATCTAACCCAAGTCTTTCTCTTCTGCCTAGGGAGTCTTCTCCACCACGATCTGCCTGCTCTTTGGTCTAGCTCTCTTAGATACTCAAGATGAATGGTTCTTTCTGGCAGATTTACTGAGCATAACCTTGGGGAGCAGGTCAGAAGGACACTTTGGCACGGTGGGTAAAGCTACCAGCACCTTAGGACCAAACTCTACCAGTAGTCATGTTCTTTCACCTGTTGTGTGAAACACAATTTTGATTGATTGATTGATTGATTGATTGATTGATTGATTGAGACAGAGTCTCACTCTGTTTCCCAGGCTGGAGTGCAGTGGTGTGATCTCGGCTCACTGAAACCTCCCCCTCCTGGGTTCCAGCGATTCTCCTGCCTCAGCCTACCGAGTAGCTGGGATTACAGGTGTGCACCACCACACCCAGCTAATTTTTGTATTTTTAGTAGAGACAGGGTTTCACTATGTTGGCCAGGCTGATTTCAAACTCCTAACCTCAGGTGATCTGCCCGCCTTGGCCTCCCGAAGTCCCAGGATTACAGGGCGTGAGCCACCGTGCCTGGCCTAAAACACAATTCTTACTTAGAACAAATGACTGACATACAAATTGTCAGTTAAACTTATTCAGAGTTAGGTATTTGGTAGATTTTTATCCCCAAAATGAGTAAGTTTTGAGCTTTCAAAGCAAAAACTAGAATTTCAAAAAACTTCCAGCTACCTCCATGAGCTTAATAGTTTTCTACACTCAAAGACTGTTAATGGTATTAGTGGTGATACCTTAATGATGTGATTTTGGATAGTACATAATAAAATGTGTCAACATTTTGAATATCTGCATACCTCAGTGAGACCATTACTTTCCAAATGACCAGTACATGCTGCTAAAAACCATGCATGGATAAAAAGTATCTATTCAAAGTGCAAAACTGACCAATGGATTTTAATGTAAGAGTATAAAAATTTCTTGATATGGCTTCAGATTCTACATTGCACCTAAACATTAAGAAATTAACATTTGTCAAGTTTTGGTATAGAATCAAAGAATATCCACAATTATCTTAAAAGGCTATTAAAATATTCCTTTTTTTCCAAATACACATCTGTGTGAGGCCAGATTTTCTCCATATTCTGCAATCAAAACAACATATGGCCACAGATAGAATGCAGAAGCAGATAGGAGAATCCTGTTGTCTTCTATTATGCCAGCCATTAAAGATAGATGTGCAAAACTGTAAAAACAATACTATTCTTGCTATTTTTTAGAAATACATTTTTTCACGAAATCTGTTTTGCGAACTTATAATGAGTTTACGTTTGCCTTTTTTTTTTTTTTTTTTTTGAGACAGGGTCTTTGAAAGGTCTTGATCTGTCACCCAGGCCAGAGTGCAGTGGCGAGATCATAGCTCACTGCACCCTCAAACT
>NW_012099321.1:4212150-4212789 GCF_000951045.1 Mandrillus leucophaeus | reverse complement strand
CAACTCTCCACTCCCTATACTGTCTCCTCCATCCACACTGCAGCCCCATCAACTTCACTCAGCTCCTGCTCCTTGCCTCACTGTGTGGGGCCCAGGAGACAAAGAGCTAAGGAGGAGGAAAGCAAGGGGAGAGGAGATGACTTCAGAGCACTCCTTCAGGGGACACTGCTGGGTGTGGGTTTTGGAAAAGAAATCCTGACTTCTGCAAGGAAGAGGGCAGGGAGTAGCTGATGCTCAGTGACAAACCTCAAAGCAGCCCAAGTTATTTCCCATTGTTAAATGCCTGCCACGTATGTCCCCAGCCACTGTGGGGAGTACATAAGGAGTAAAAGATCTAATTCCTACCCAATGAAAGAACATAAGGGCCAGGTGTGGTGGCTTACGCCTGTAATCCCAGCATTTGGGAGGCCAACGTGGGCAAATCACTTGAGCTCTAGGCCAGCCTGGGCAACATGGTGAACCTTGTCTCTACAAAAAAAATACAAAATTGAGTTCGGTGTGGTGGCACACATCTATAGTCCCAACTACTTAGGAGGCTGAGGTGAGGAGGATCACCAGAGCCTGGGAGGCAGAGGCTGCAGTGAACTGAGATTGCACCACTGCACTCCAGCCTGGGGGACAGAGCAAGACTTTATCTCA
>NW_012099321.1:4208025-4212100 GCF_000951045.1 Mandrillus leucophaeus | reverse complement strand
ATTTTTAATCTATAATCTTCTCTTCCCATTGTTTTTGAGTTAGGTGCTGTGAACAGATTTGTCCTCCCTCTCATTTATTTATTCTGTGTCACACTAGTTTTCTCTTATCCCAGAAATGTGGGAAGTGGAAGGCAATGGAAGATGGGGTGATGAGAATCTTCTGGTAACTGTGCGTACACTCATGTAGACTATCTTTGAAACATTTTTTGGTTGGGTTTCGCATTTCCCAAATTGCTGTCTTCAGTCCAAAGCTCTCTCCTGAACTCAACCAGCACAATCATTCACTTAACAAATATTTATTTAGTGTCAGCAACACGCCAAGCAGTGTGTATCCACAATGGTCTCCATAACACGTCTCCTTGGATGTCCAGCAGGCACTGTAAACTCTGAACCACCCATGCTAACCTTGTGTTTCCTCCCATGCTCCTGTCACAATGACTAGTGCCATGAGCCACCCTGAGGCTCAGGCCAAACATCCGGGCATTTTCCTCACCTGTCCTCTCTCCCTTCATCCAACCGACTCTCAAGTGCCAGAAAATATACCTTTTTAACATCTCTCAAATTTTCCACTTTTCTCCATCTACCCTCATTCAGGCTTCCTTTATCCCTCACTAAAGTATTAACAAATGCCTTCAAACTGTTCTCTCTCATCCTATCTTAGCCTTTTTTCCTCTGTCCCCCACACTGCATAGGGCCAGGCAATCCTTGACAGCGTGTCATTAAAAGGGCTGGGGTTGAAGATCATCATCTCCGTTTCACAGATGAGGAAAAGAGGCTCTGGAAGTTAAATAACTTGCCCAAGCGATATTTTTTAATGGCAAGGCAGGTCAGATCACACCCTCTGTTTAACCTCTAAGGGCATTAATTTTTTTTTTTTTTTTTTTTTAAGACAACATCTCACTGTGTCGCCCAGGCTGGAGTGCAATGGTGTGATCTCGGCTCACTGCAACCTCCGCCTCCCAGGTTCAAGCGATTCTCCTGCCTCAGCCTCCCGAGTAGCTGGGAATATAGACACCCGCCACCACGCCCAGCTAATTTTTATATTTTTAATAGAGAAGGGGTTTCACCATGTTGGCCAGGATGGTCTTGATCTGTTGACCTCATGATCCACCCGCCTGGGCCTCCCAAAGTGCTGGGATTACAGGCGTGAGCCACCGCGCCCGGCCTCTAAGGGCATTAATTCTAACGATAAAATACAAGCTCTTCAGTAAGGCATATGAGGGTCCTCCGTGCCTAACTGTCCAGCCTCCTTTTTGCCCTATGCTCCTTTTATTACCAGGCTTTAGAAAAATACCTGCTATTTCCTTTGCCTGGGCCACTTTTCCCCCCAACAGACTGAGCTTAGCTGTATCTTTCTTCAGGAACCCTCCCCTGACTGCCTAAGACTGAGTGAGGAGCCCTGCTTATGGTTCACGTTTCAGTCTAATGGCAGAAGAACTTATCACACCTTTTTTATTTTGTATTCCCCTACCTGCTTCAGGGAGGACCTGTAATACATTTCCATTACTGTCATATTCTGCATTTCCTGCTGGGATCACTTGACCTCCTAAATTTTTTTCTCAATTTGCATACATTAGATCAACTGTTTGTGCTGTACAGTTCTTCATCACACGCCCACCATTACAGTGTCATACAGAATCATTTCACTGTCTGCAAACTCCCTTGTGCTCCATCTCCCCCAACACTCCCTCCCCTGCACCATGCCACAGTTTAACTGCCTATGGACTTGACGAGCTCTCTCTCTCTCTCTCTCTCTCTCTCTCTCTCTCGGGTTCAGGATCTGTTCTGTTTAACCTGGTGTCCCCCGCCTGAGACAAAAATGCCCAGCCCTCTGAGGATGCTCTACAAATATCTGTTGAATGTCAGAACTACAAACTTGTGGTGCATCTACAGGTTAAACCTTGTCCCTGAGTGGCAGTGGTGCTAGTGAATTAGTCACTCTGATGCCCATGGCAGCCCTTTCCACAGCTCCAGTTCGCTCCCAGGCCCCCACTCTGCTGTCTCCTCCTGGATGGCATGTGCTTGTCCAAATGCATGTAGCTCCGAGAGGACTAAGTCACTCAAACGCCTGCCGGGCTCGGGAGGAAGGAATCGTGACAGGAATTGCTGCCCAAGAAATGGGAAAGGGGACCAGCCCCTCGGGGAAGGGAGGCTGCATAACAGGGAGCGACACTCGCAGCAGAGAAGAAAGGGCGGCGGGAGCTCGAAAAGCTTTAGTTGGGAAACCCCACCTAAAACCAACCTGCTTACTTGTCAGTGTTTTATTTCTGTTCTTTTTTTTTTTTGAGACAGTCTCACTCTGTCACCCAGGCTGGAGTGCAGTGGTATGATCTCGGCTCACTGCAATCTCTGCCTCCCGGGTTTGAGCAGTTCTCCTGCCTCAGCCTCCTGAGTAGATGGGAATACAGACGCCACCACGTCCAGCTATTTTTTTTGTATTTTTAGTAAAGAAAGGGTTTCATCATGTTGACCAGGCTGGTCTCAAACTCCTGACCTCAAGTGATCCGCCCACCTCAGGCTCCCAAAGTGCTGGGATTCCAGGGGTTGAGTCACTACGCCTAGCCTTAAATGTCAGTTTTAATACTAAAAGTCCAGCATCACCATGAGGCTGTGAATCAAGGCACTCTCTGTGTACTGCTAGGCAGGCTGGGTTAGGACTTGGCCCTGAAAGTCTAGTTAGTCCCTGCTTGGAAATCTGCCTTTCTAGTTCCTATGACTTTAGAAGGAGTTGGGAGAACTCCAGAGCTGTGGGTGGAGGGGAGAAGCTCCTGATAAGTGAACCATCAGAGCCTGAACAATGGCTTCCTCTGTGCAGCTGGCTCTGCACCTGGTGCCTGCACAGGGCCCTCTGTGCTTTTGTCCTTCCGCACACAGTGATGTCCACACACAGACGAGACTTATAAATACCCTCCAAAGGAGAAGTGAAATCACTGACCAGTTCTCCTTTTCTCTGCTTAGCTGGAGCCCAGCAGCTGAGAGCAACTGGTACACACTCACATTCCTCAGTAGAGCGGCGCAACCCACTTTCATTATTTTATGGTTGGGAAGTTTTTGGCAAACATCCTGTTTAGGATGAAATGGGACTCAGACTGACTCTCAGGGGCTAAATTTACTGCCTAGAAACTTCAAGCAAATGAAAAGAGAAAGCAAAGGAAAGGACAGGGCCTATGAGTGCATCATTCACAGAAACGGAACGCTGGAGTCTTCTGGAAGGGAGCATTTTACCTGTACGTAGAAGGTCCTGGAGCTTGTTATTATTTCAAACAGGTTGTCCCTCATTAGGAGATCACTACACAGAGAAAGAGAAAGAATGTTATGGCTTGCTGACATACACACAGAGGACTTGATATGTCCTGTTAAGACCCCAGTGCCCTCTACCATAAAAAAGGAAGATGGGTGGGAGGTGGTTCCAAGCCATTCTTCCTTCAGCTCCTGCCTTGAAAAACACTCCAGGGGTTGCCTCTAGCTTCATTTCCCAGAGGGTCTCAGGAGGCTTTGCCATCCAGATGGACCCTCCCCAGGCCCCTCTCCCACCAGCAGTTCTAACAAGCTCCTTTCCCTCTAAAACCTCCTGCCTAATATCCAACCCCCCGACCACCATCTCCTACAGTTTCCTTCTTTCCTGCCTCCCTCCTTCCCTCTAAGGTATATGAGGTGCTTTGTGGGAAGCACTGTTTCGGGTGCTTTTTTGCAGATTATTTCATCTAATCTCCACAACAGCCCTGGGGGGCACTTAAGACTTCCCCCATTTTACAGATAAGGAAACCCAGACCCATACTCAGAGTCAGAGCTTAAATGACTCCTCCAAGTTACCAGAGATTTGGAACCCAGGTCTGACTCCAGAGTCTCTGCTTTATTTATTTTTTTATTTTTTTTGAGACAGAGTCTCGCTCTGTTACCCAGGCTGGAGTACAGTGGTGCAGTCATGGCTCACTGGGACTACAGGCACATGCCACCACTCCTGGCTAATTTTTGTGTTTGTCATAGAGACATGGTGTTTCCATGTTGCTCAGGCTGGTCTTGAACTCCTGAGTTCAAGCAATCTGCCTGCCTCAGCTTCCCAAAGTCCTGGGAT
>NW_012099321.1:4204750-4206745 GCF_000951045.1 Mandrillus leucophaeus | reverse complement strand
AGAGACAAAAGGTTTTGCTATGTTGGCCAGGCTTGTCTCGATCTCCTGGCCTCAGATGATCCACCCACCTGGGCCTCCCAAAGCGCTGGGATGGTGGCTGTGAGCCACCAGGCCTGGCCTAAAAAGATATATATATATTTTTTTAAAACAGCACCAGGCTACATGGAGCCTTTCAACTCAATTCAATTCACCTGAACAAATATTCATTGATTATCAAGATGTCCTAAACCCCTGGACTGGGTTCCAGGGAAGCCAAGCAGTTTAACAGGCATGGAAGCTGCGGAGCCCCAAGGACCTCCTTCCCTGCTAGTCCCTGACTGCTTTAACTCAGTTTAGTGTGACTCTGGCAGAGTCAGAGAATTAGGGAAAGTTCAAGGCACTCTTAGGATTTAACCCTAAGTTTCTTATGGTTCTCTAAGCTTCCCCCGTGTGCCCAGGTGGTCTCACATCTGCAAGGGCCCTCCACGGTCAGGTACAATCAAGGATCTCATCATGCCCAATCTTTCCTCTGCCTACTTCTGGAGCCATACTTCTGGAATTTCCATGTAGAGCTACTTCCCTGAATTATAAACAGTCACTGGGAACCTCCCCAGTCTTCTGTACTCTGCAACTGCCATTTGCAAGACTTAGGAGAATGCTTCTGTCTCTGCCTCCTTGGGTCACACAGCACGTTGTTTTCATGCAAGACTGTTTGTGCCTTCATGGGAGAAGAGTCGGCCTGCTGTGAACAGCTTTCCTGATGATATCTGAGGGTTCTGCTTGCACAAGCCGTGAGATGGAGGGACACAAACACCCAGTCTCTAAAGACTGCAGATTGGTGGCCAGAAAGAGGGTTTCTGGATGCCCCAATATCCTTGGGGTCTCTAAAGATTACTTCTATAGGCATCTGTATTTGGCGTTGGACCTGGGAGATCCCTTGCCAAGTCCCAAACTCATCCTATGTAATGCGACACCTGGAAGGTAACTATTTCCTAGAGGACAGAGGAATCCCTTTAAAATACCTGTTCTTGTTTCCCAGTGGGAGTAACACAGAGACGCTATGAATCACCTGTGTTAATGGGACATCAGGGTCAAAAGGAGGAGAAAAGGCATAAGAAGGTCAGGGAAGAGGCACTGGTACAGTGATCTGACCAGAAGCACTGAGGTGAATGACCTAGAGGCCTGGTCTCTCCTCTGAGCCTGAGTTCCGCTAGGAATTGAGCACTTAATCCTAATACCTGAGAAGCTTTGGAGCCCCACTCTTTGTTTCTATATGCTTTCTTTTTGCCCACCAGAAACTATTATATGGGCCTATCTGCTTAGGAGCCAGAGTAAGGTATGGGAAGAGGGCAAATGTGCCCAGGGCAGTCTTCTCCCCGTGTTAGCTTGGATGCAGTGAGTCAGTCACAAGGTGTTAGTTAGGCTCCTCTGCCTGGCTCTTGGAAGCTCATGACTCTTGCATAGAGTCTCTGAAGGGTGGTAAAGGGAGATTTAAAGAAGACAAATGGAGGTTTGGATCAGAAGAGAAAAAACAGACACAATTACCCAGACTTGACTAGACATTCATGGGTCTTGAGAACATCCTTAAGAAATATAGTGCGCAGTGGTTCTCGGTCCTGGTGGAAAGAACAGAAAGACAGGTAAGTGAGGCTGCCTGTGACATATCATGACCAAGACCAGCTGACGAATACCCCTTTCTCAGAGATGGCTGGCTAAAATCAGGTTGACAAATAACCCGGTCTCAAAATAATCAGCAAGAGAAAAAAAAATCTGGCTGGGCAGAGTGGCTGCTGCCTGTACTACCAGGACTTTGGAAGGCCAAGGCTGGAGGACAGATTGAGGCCAGGAGTTCAAGACCAGCCTGGGCAACATCGTGAAACCCTGTCTCTACAAAAAATCCACCACTGTGCTCCAGCCTGGGTGACAGGTGACAGAGAAAGACCATGTCTCCAAAAACAAGAAAAAAGACAAAACAAATCTAAGAAGATGCTGTGTAGCTGTGATTCTGACCACACA
>NW_012099321.1:4203703-4204700 GCF_000951045.1 Mandrillus leucophaeus | reverse complement strand
CCCCATCAACTTCACTCAGCTCCTGCTCCTTGCCTCACTGTGTGGGGCCCAGATGACAAAGAGCTAAGGAGGAGGAAAGCAAGGGGAGAGGAGATGACTTCAGAGCACTCCTTCAGGGGACACTGCTAGGGGTGGGTTTTGGAAAAGAAATCCTGACTTCTGCAAGGAAGAGGGCAGGGAGTAACTGATGCTCAGTGACAAACCTCAAAGCAGCCCAAGTTATTTCCCATTGTTAAATGCCTGCCACCTATGTCCCCAGCCACTGTGGGGAGTACATAAGGAGTAAAAGATCTAATTCCTACCCAATGAAAGAACATAAGGGCCAGGTGTGGTGGCTTATGCCTGTAATCCCAGCATTTGGGAGGCCAAAGTGGGCAAATCACTTGAGTTCTAGGCCAGCCTGGGCAACATGGCGAACCTTGTCTCTACAAAAAAAATACAAAACTGAGTTGGGTGTGGTGGCACACATCTATAGTCCCAACTACTCAGGAGGCTGAGGTGAGGAGGATCACCAGAGCCTGGGAGGCAGAGGCTGCAGTGAACTGAGATTGCACCGCTGCACTCCAGCCTGAGGGAGAGAGCAAGACTCTATCTCAAAAAAAAAAAGAACGTAAGGAAGCAAAACTGTAGCATCAGATGCTAGATTGTGTGTTACATGCCAAGATTTGGAAAGGACTGATCACATGTGGGGTCGGCTTCATGAATGAGAAAGCCTGCAAGAAAATGGAAGGGGCTCGGCCAGTGCCACAGGTACCTGGGCAAAGGAGTGCATGAGACCAGAGAGCCATGAGCAAGAACAACAGGACAGGGGCCAGACAGACCTTGAGTGAATCCTGACTACATGTAGGGAAGAGATGTTTGAAAATGTTGTAAAAACCTTGGGGGGCCTTTGTGACCCCAACTATAAAACAGAGATAAATGAGAGGACCCCCTTGATCAGGCTGGTCACTACAAAGACCAGTTAGTTATAAAGTACAGAAGGCATCCAGCATAACGT
>NW_012099321.1:4184216-4202368 GCF_000951045.1 Mandrillus leucophaeus | reverse complement strand
TTCATGGGAGAAGAGTCGGCCTGCTGTGAACAGCTTTCCTGATGATATCTGAGGGTTCTGCTTGCACAAGCCGTGAGATGGAGGGACACAAACACCCAGTCTCTAAAGACTGCAGATGGGTGGCCAGAAAGAGGGTTTCTGGATGCCCCAATATCCTTGGGGTCTCTAAAGATTACTTCTATAGGCATCTGTATTTGGCGTTGGACCTGGGAGATCCCTTGCCAAGTCCCAAACTCATCCTATGTAATGCGACACCTGGAAGGTAACTATTTCCTAGAGGACAGAGGAATCCCTTTAAAATACCTGTTCTTGTTTCCCAGTGGGAGTAACACAGAGACGCTATGAATCACCTGTGTTAATGGGACATCAGGGTCAAAAGGAGGAGAAAAGGCATAAGAAGGTCAGGGAAGAGGCACTGATAGAGTGATCTGACCAGAAGCACTGAGGTGAATGACCTAGAGGCCTGGTCTCTCCTCTGAGCCTGAGTTCCGCTAGGAATTGAGCACTTAATCCTAATACCTGAGAAGCTTTGGAGCCCCACTCTTTGTTTCTATATGCTTTCTTTTTGCCCACCAGAAACTATTATATGGGCCTATCTGCTTAGGAGCCAGAGTAAGGTATGGGAAGAGGGCAAATGTGCCCAGGGCAGTCTTCTCCCCGTGTTAGCTTGGATGCAGTGAGTCAGTCACAAGGTGTTAGTTAGGCTCCTCTGCCTGGCTCTTGGAAGCTCATGACTCTTGCATAGAGTCTCTGAAGGGTGGTAAAGGGAGATTTAAAGAAGACAAATGGAGGTTTGGATCAGAAGAGAAAAAACAGACACAATTACCCAGACTTGACTAGACATTCATGGGTCTTGAGAACATCCTTAAGAAATATAGTGCGCAGTGGTTCTCGGTCCTGGTGGAAAGAACAGAAGGACAGGTAAGTGAGGCTGCCTGTGACATATCATGACCAAGACCAGCTGACGAATACCCCTTTCTCAGAGATGGCTGGCTAAAATCAGGTTGACAAATAACCCGGTCTCAAAATAATCAGCAAGAGAAAAAAAAATCTGGCTGGGCAGAGTGGCTGCTGCCTGTACTACCAGGACTTTGGAAGGCCAAGGCTGGAGGACAGATTGAGGCCAGGAGTTCAAGACCAGCCTGGGCAACATCGTGAAACCCTGTCTCTACAAAAAATCCACCACTGTGCTCCAGCCTGGGTGACAGGTGACAGAGAAAGACCATGTCTCCAAAAACAAGAAAAAAGACAAAACAAATCTAAGAAGATGCTGTGTAGCTGTGATTCTGACCACACAGCAACTCACTGCTGAGAGGACACTTACTGTCACTGTAAAGATGTGTGCACAGAATGGATGGAGATAAGACAGAGGTGCCTTTGAAGTCTTTGTGTGCCCACATCTCCACTCATGCACACTCTCCTGTGGGTGTGCATCTGTGCACCTCTTAGTTTCCATGACCTCTCAGCAGGGCAGCAAAGCTACTACAAACCTGCTCACACTTGAAGTAGCAGATGGTAAAGTCATCAAGTGCAAAGAAGCGACGTTTCCAGCTCTTCCGCTGTAATAACAAAATAAAAGGCAGAACATTAGCAAGAGGTGCCCAGCATTGTGGAGGGTGTTCTCATGCTAAGCTCCCAGAGACCCAGCCCCCTAGAAATCCGGCCCCCACATTCAGCAGGGGAAAGGGCTTCTTCATATCAGGCTTGACACCTCTGACAGGCCGGGGCCAATGGTCAGACCCCAATGGTCAGCCAATGGTCAACCCTCAAAGGTGGAGGCTCCACGGAGGACTGAGGCACCTCCTGTCAATCTCCTCTCACCTCTGCTATGTCTACAGCTACTGGTTCTGAGGAGTCACCAGAACCCCAGTTTAGCCCCTGTGCTGACACTCACCACATTCCCTTGCTTCACGCAGTAACCACTCTTAATGAGGGGAGGCCCGGTGGAAGCACGGCAGCCTGACGTGGGGATGTAACTCTGAGACCTTCGAAGGATGGCGTGGGACCCAGGCTCACTCCCTTCCTGCCCATCCCCACCATTCTGCAAGGAAACAGTGTCAGGATCAGCGCCTCCCTGCCTCTATGCAGCCATAGCCCCATCCACCTCCCCCTGCCTGAATCTCTGGCCTCTTTGCCCTAAGTCAAAGAAGAAATAAATGGTGGGCACAGTGGCTCACGCCTGTGATCCCAACACTTTGGGAGGCCAAGGCAGGAGGATCGCTTGAGCCCAGGAGTTCTAGACCAGCCTGGGCAACACAGTGAGACCCAGTCTCTGCAAAAAAATTAAAAACTGTTTTAAAATGAAAATTAAACAAAAATTTTAAAATTTAAAAATTAAAAAAAAGAATTACCCAGGCGTGTAGTCCCAGCTACTCAGGAAGCAGAGATGGGGGGATGGCTTGAGCCCAGGAGTCTGACGCTGCAGTGAGCCATGATTGCACCACTGCACCTCAGTCTGGGCAACAGAGTGAGACCCTGTCTAAAAAATTAAATAACAACATGGCAAAACCCCATCTCCACCAAAAAATAAAAAAACATTAGCCAGGCACGGGGGCTCATGCCTGTAGCCCCAGATGAGGTGGCAGGATCACTTGAGCCTGGGAAGGCTGAGGCAGGAGGATTGCATGAGCCTAGGAGGCGCAGGCTGCAGTGAGTCGTGATTATGTGTATCTGCACTTCAGCCTGGGTGACAGAGTGACACCCCATCTCAGAAAAAAAAAAAAAACTTACATAAATATAAATAATTAAAACAGGAAAATAAACCTTTCCTTTGCTCTGTCATGCACTTTACCGGGTACTTTCACAGAACCAGCATCAGGGAGGTTGGGCCGACCCAGGAGAAAGGGAAGGACAGAGAATGTGAACCAGGAGGGACACCGGGCTGGTTTCCAGCCTTGTTTGCCTTCCTCTATCCCATTTCCTACAGGTTTCACAAACCCTCTCTTCTGTGTCTCCTGTGTCCAGCACAGAACTGCACAGGCCATTCGGCTTCAAGATGCAGTGGCCTCCACTTCTGCAATGCTGTCACTAACACCCACGAATGGGGCTGTAACATGCCCTGTACTTCCCTGATGGCTCCACTGGCACCAGCTCCCCTCCAACTCCCACCCTCCTTTTCCCCAGTACAGTGCTCCAAGCACATCACGGGCACACCATGGACACTTCTACACCCCCACTCCCCCCGCAGCCCCAGTCAGGCCCCTCACCTGGCTGATGGGTGTGTGGACCACCACCCCTCCGATGATCTCGGTCTTGTAGGCCACCTGTGGCTTCTTCTCCAGGGCTGGAGGAGCTGCTAAGCTCTTGAGAACTTCAGTGGTCATGGGTAGGCCCCCACCTTTGGGTACCTGGGGAGAGCGGCAGCAACAGTCAATGGGGAACAGAACGTTTAGGAAACATGGGGAGCCCAAAGCAGAATGGGGGTGCCGTGAGAAAAGCTAATGTGCCAAATTACAGTCAGACTTGCAGGTCCTCCCCGGGCCTTCCGCAGTCCAAATCTGAATATGAGCGTCTCCGCCAGCAACGCCCTCCCCCAACACAGATACAAACTGACTCCAGGAATTTCTGGAGCACCTACTTATGAGCCAGCCCTTCCCTGGCTAGAAACCAAAGATAAAGTGACAGCGAAACACACGTGGGTCCCCACCCTCATGGCACTTACATGCTAGTAGGGGGAATGACAAAAAAATACATAAAACAAACAGAGTAATTACAAGTGGTGGTGAGTGGCACAAAGAATATCAAGGGAGCTGAGGCAGCGCACAGCAGGGGACCTGCTGGAAACGGAGTGGGCAGGGAGGTCTCCAGAGGAGGAGGCAGGGAGACGCTCAAACGGCAACCTGGAGGGTGAACAGCAGCTGGGGGCCAGGTCTGGGGCCTCACACCTGTAATCCCAGCACTTTGGGAGGCCAAGGCAGGAGGGTCACTTGAGCCCAGGAGTTCAAGACCAGCCTGGGGAACATAGTGAGATCCTGTCTCTACTAAAAATGGAAAAAAAAAAAAAATAGCCAGGTGTGGTAGCACATAGCTGCTCAACAGGCCAAGGTAGGAGAATCTCTTGAGTCCAGGAGTTGGAGGCTGAAGTGAGCTATAATCACACTACTGTACTCCAGGCTGGGTAAGAGAGACCCTGTCTCGAAAAAAATAAAAAATAATAAACGAAGAAAAGGAATCAGGAACATGAAGCTGGGAGAAGTCATTCTGGGCAGATGGAACAGGTAAAAATGCATGCCTTTGTAGAGACAGAACAAGGGGTCCATGAAGTCTGGAGCCAGAAGGCGTGTGGTATAACCCTTCATCTCTCACAAACCACCTGAGCGACCTTTGGCAACCATCAGACCTCTCTAGGCCTAAACCGTCTCATGTATAAAATGAAAAGAGGAATAATATTTATCATAACCATTGTTGTGGTTATCAAATGATAGAATATATTAAATGCTTTAGAAACACAACTAAAAGAAAAACATATTACAAAATATTTTAATTAAGGCTTCCCAGGTGGTACTAATAATTATACACCGAGCCCTTTTGGAAGAATGAGTTATCTTTGTTCTTCCTTGACAGAGATATGGTACCACAGCTGATCAAATCATCATACAATTTTGCTGTTGTTGTCGTTGAGACAGAGTCCCGCTGTGTCGCCCAGGCTGGAGTGCAGTGGCACAATCTTGGCTCACTGCAAGCTCCGCCGCCCGAGTTCACACCATTCTCCTGCCTCAGCCTCCCAAGTAGCTGGGACTACAGGCACGGGCCACCATGCCCGGCGAATTTTTTCTATTTTTTAGTAGAAACGGGGTTTCACCGTATTAGCTAGGATGGTCTCCATCTCTTGAACTTGTGATCCGCCGGCCTCGGCTTCCCAAAGTGCTGGGATTACAGGTGTGAGTCACCACGCCCAACCCATCATAGAATTTTTATGGTTAGCTGGAAATCACAGGCCAGAGGTTGCAGATTGGTGGCCCACCCACCGACTTTGCCCAAACAATGTTTTGTTAGTCACATGCAGTGTTTTCTAAAATCTGCATCTAAGTTTTGGGATATTTCACAGACAAATCCAGATTTTCAGCTCTGCAGCAGTTCCCTTTTAGATAGAAAATGCATTCCATGTTTGCACAGTCTCTACCATTCTCCCCAGCAGAATGGGAGAGGCCAGGGGCCAGATGTCACTTATCCTCATTCTTGTTCTCATGTTTCTTCCTCCTTGCTCACTTCACTCATTTACTAGAGTCTGCAAATGCTGAGGAAATCTTTCATTTTGTTAGAAAGAAAGAAAAAAAAAGAGGCCCAGAACAGTTGAGTCATTTACCCAAAGCCAGGATTAACAGCTGAATGTCGGCCAGGCACGGTGGCTCATGCCTATAATCCCAGCACTTTGGGAGGCCGAGGGGGGTGGATCACCTGAGGTCAGGAGTTCAAGACTAGCCTGACCAACATGGTGAAACTGTCTCTACTAAAAATACAAAAATGAGCTGGGCATAGTGGCGGGCGCCTGTAACCCCAGCTACTCAGGAGGCTGAGTCAGGAGAATCGCTTGAACCCAGGAGGCAGAGGTTGCAGTGAGCCGAGATCACGCCATTGCACTCCAGACTGGGCTACAGAGCGAGATTCTGTTTCAAAACAAAAACAAAAATACGGCTGAATGTCTACTAAATCCTGACTTCCCACCAGTGCCCCAGCATCACAATGCCCCACCTTTAGGAGAATGCAACACCCTACATCTATCTGCCGGGATGTCACCAGGACTTCGAGAGAAAAGCTAAGGTCCTCTCCCACTTCTACAGCTTTCAGAGTCAGAAAGACCTAAGGATCCAGACCCTTTCAAGAGCTCAGAGCTATATGAGAGCCCTGTCATTTAGTGTCTGTTCGAAACAATAAGAGCACCCTGATTATGCTGGGCCCCCACAAAGATGACGAGACCTTCTCTTCCTGGACTGCCCACTCAGTTTACATAGACAAGGATGTCCTCTGCCCCCTCCCTACCTCTCCAAATCAGGCCAGAAATTCCACCTTCTATTTTCCTTCTGGCTGAGAGATACCAACAGTTACAGTTTTTTTGGGCCTCCATTCAGTGCCAGGCAATGCACTGATAAGCTCTTTGCTGCACTATCACTAATCTTATCAACCAGGCATGATTTTCTCTTTATAGATGAGGACAACTCAAGCTCATTAAAATCAAGTGATTTGGCTCTAGCACTGCCTGACTCCTTGTTGCTACATGTCACGACCTACCTAAGCTACTCTTTCTCATTTTCTGTGAGTTCTGTTATTATGTAACCACATTTTTAGGGATGTTGATTTTTAGTTGATATTTAGTGATTAAAATCACCATGGAACAGGCAGAAATTTCCCCTAAATGACCCAGATGAATTCCTGAAACCCAGCAAAGAAGGAGGGAATTAACTTTTTTTTTTTTTTTTTTTTTTTTTGAGACAGAGTCTCACTCTGTCGCCCAGGCTGGAGTGCAATGGTACGATCTCAGCTCACTGCAACCTCCACTTCCTGGGTTCAAGTGATTCTCCTGCCTCAGCCTCCCAAGTAGCTGGGATTACAGGTGCCCGCCACCATGCCCGGCTAATTTTTATATTTTTAGTAGAGATGGGGCTTCACCATGTTAGCCAGGCTGGTCTTGAACTCCTGACCTCATGATCTGCCCACTCTGGCCTCCCAAAGTGCTGGGATTACAAGCATGAGCCACCGCGCCCGGCCGGAAAGTAACTTTTTAGAGTTCCCAGTGGCCAGAAAAGGAAGAACAGAAGCTTGGCTGCTGTGTTTCCTCTCAAAATCCCGAAGAACACTGTTTGTCACCGCTTATGCTCCAGTGTCATGCACTGCTTCAGATCAACATGCAGAGCCTTTCCAAAGCTGCTTACACTACCTGAGACTTCTTTAAGAGATGGGGTTTCACTCTGTTGCCTAGGCCAAAGTACAGTGGTAAAATCATAACTTCCTGCAGCCTCAAACTTCTGGGCTCAAGTGATCCTCCTGCCTCAGCCTCCTGAGTAGCTGGGAATACAGGTGTCAGCCACCAGGTCTCACTAATTTTTTATTATTTTATTTATTTATTTATTTATTTATTTTTGAGGTAGAGTTTCACTCTTGTTGCCCAGGTTGGAATGCAATGGCACGATCTTGGCTCACTGCAACCTCCGCCTCCCAGGTTCAAGAGATTCTCCTGCCTCAGCCTCCCGAGTAGCTGGGACTACAGGCATGTGCCACCACGCCTGGCTAATTTTGTATTTTTAGTAGAGATGGGATTTCACCATGTTGGCCAGGCTGGTCTCAAACTCCTGGCCTCAGGTGATCCACCCACCTCAGCCTCCCAAAGTGCTGGGATTACAAGGCTGAGCCACTGCACCCAGCCATTCATCCTCTCTCTTTTCATCACTCTCTCTTTTCACGGGTTTACCAAGGTTTATCAGAATAAGAAGCTAATCAGCAAAACTGCTTATAGGACTCAATTATACTCAGGTTAGGTCTAGCAACACGAATACTAGATATGTGTACACATTTCTTCTATACAGTTGTTCACAGGAACCCTGAGAAATCTGGGAGGATAATTTGCTGCAGCACGTAATAGTCACTATTGGAAGCCCCTCAAACATAAGCATTTCTGACTGTAAGATACAGAAACAAACTTTTCAGCATACAAGCCATGATCTATATAAGCCAGGAGTCTGCCTGTCTTATCAAAAGTCTAGTTTTTTCCAAAACATATAGTTTTCCCTCTCCATCCTTCCTACCCTCTTCCTTTCTTTTTCTGTATTTCCAAGGGAAAGGAAAGGAATTCTTCATGAGCCAACTCAAGGAAAAAGAGCACACTTGTAGGACAGCCCATGAACTAGCTCTGTGATGCTTTTAAACAGAAGGCTTTTCCAGGACAGGGAGGCGGGTGGCTTGGACTAACCCTGCAGGCAGCCTCTGAAAGTAAGAACAGTATCCGCCCCAAGCTGGGAAAAAGTTCTGCCTTCTCTCCCCATATGCTTTTCCCGTTACTTGACTTTTCACAGTCAGCAATCCATTTTCCAATCCTACCACATTCTGAATCAGCATCCCAGAATCACCCAAAACATGACCGACCGGGAGCCCTCCCAGGAAGCCCAAAGGGGATGCTCCATGAACTTCCCCTTGAACTTGATTCAAACTCAAACTCTCAGTTCAACTTGTGCTTGGTAAGCCAAGGAACAAGAAGAGGTGGGAGAGAACTGGGTACAGACCAGGCTCCTGGGAAAGTCCCCACTGCCATCTCGGTTTTCCCCAACCCCAACAAGGCCACAGCCTGGGAAGAGGCACTTTTACTACCCCCAGAAAACAGAAGAAACCAAACTTACGGTGATCTTGCTGGCTTGGTTCAGGGCTTCAACCCAGTCCTTCATATCTTTCTGGTCATTGGCTTGAAGGAAATATCTCTGAGACAGGGCATTGATAACTACAAAAGCCACAGAAAAGAAGGGAAGATGTTCCCGGGTCAGAATACAAGCAACACAACAAGTCTCCACAAAGCTAAGGTGTTTGAGGGAGAAAGATGAGTGAACTCCACAAAGCAGAACAAGAAATCTCCCATGATGCTAAGTCATTTCCTTAGGAATTTAGGAAGCCCCAGGCCACACCTGCTCACTCTCTTTCCCACCTTTAAAAACATCCTATTGGCCACAGGAACAACACCTGACCATGTTAACAGCAGCCTCAGTGCGCTGTTCTGCAGTGATGAGGCTGCTGGTCTGCCGTCAACAAGACACAACTGTGAACCGCATTCTGGCAGTGCTAATATGTTTACTATCATCATGGTATATACAGAATTTTGGACCCATGCTTGGTCTCCACTGGCACAACTGGTCTGGACTGGCAGTCTTGTCTGTGGTTGGGAAATAGAACAAAGCTTTCCTGAGATCAAATCTGTGACCTTGGCCTCACTCTCAATCTGTTCTTTCCTCTGAGCATTCCATTAGGTCAACAATTTACTTCCAGGTTCATTATTATTACATATATATATTTTTAGATCTGATAACCACAAAACGTGACAGTCATTTCTTTTTTTTTTTATTTTTTTTTATTATTATTATACTTTAAGTTCTAGGGTTCATGTGCATAATGTGCAGGTTTGTTACATATGTATACTTGTGCCATGTTGGTGTGCTGCACCAATCAACTCGTCAGCACCCATCAACTCGTCATTTACATCAGGTATAACTCCCAATGCAATCCCTCCCCCCTCCCCCCTCCCCATGATAGGCCCCAGTGTGTGATGTTCCCCTTCCCGAGTCCAACTGATCTCATTGTTCAGTTCCCACCTATGAGTGAGAACATGCGGTGTTTGGTTTTCTGTTCTTGTGATAGTTTGCTAAGAATGATGGTTTCCAGCTGCATCCATGTCCCTACAAAGGACACAAACTCATCCTTTTTTATGGCTGCGTAGTATTCCATGGTGTATATGTGCCACATTTTCTTAATCCAGTCGTGACAGTCATTTCTGAGCTTAGCTATGAAATTTGCAAGAAATAGAAGAATGAGGTACCAAAGAAGTTTGAACTAATCTGAAGTGGGGCGAGAGAATAGCTCAAGGGAATATTTTATTCTCTTAGCATAAGCTTGAACTGTAGGAGGTGAGTCTCATGGGGTAGATGCAGAATTCATCCCTTCATTCATTCATTTGACAAATATTTACTGAGCACCTACTATGCGCTAGGAACCATCTTTAAGTGTTGAGGATACCACAGTGACAAGGCAGAGGAATATCCCTGCCTTTGTAAAACTTACATTCAGGACCACCCGAGATAGGCAATAGAAACTATTTGTTAGCATTTGCTCATAGCACTTAGCACAGTCCTGAGAACATAGTAGGAGCCAAGTAACTATCTGATGATGGATTCATTGAATTCACTGACTGCTTCCTGACTTGAGGCACCCGTGCACGGTGACTCTGCTTCCTACACCATCCCCCAACATGTCACTCTTTGGGTAACTGAGACTCTCAACAGAATTCTCCTTCCTTTATCTTATCCCCTTCCTGGCACTGCCATCTGCCTCTGCTCTGAGTCCTCCATCTTTTCTGAGCACACCATTTCTCAGCTCTAAAATAAGGGTTTGCAGAAACTTCTAGTGGACATTTTGCACCTGCCTTATGGCATCAAGAAAACTGAAATGCATATGGACAATTATTAAAAGAAATGATGATGGACATTGATACGGTTTGGATCTCTGTCCCCACCCAAATCTGTGTCCCCACCCAAATCTCATGTTCAATTATAATCCTCAGTGTTGGAGTTGGGGCCAGGTGGGAGGTGATTGGATCATGATGGGTCGTGGGGACAGTTTCTCACAGTTTAACACCATGCCCTGTGCTGTCGTGTCATAATAGTGAGTTCTTGTGAAATTTGGTTATTTAAATGTGCGTAGCACCTCCCCACTCTCTTTCTTGCTTCTCCTCTAGCCCTATAGAGCCTGCAGAACAGTAAGCCAATTAAACTTCTTTCGTTTTTTTTTTTTGAGGTGGACTAGAGTGCAATGGTGCAAAATTAGCTCACTGCAACCTCCACCTCCCAGGTTCAAGAGATTCTCTTGCCTTAGTCTCCCGAGTAGCTGGAATTACAGGCACCCGTCACCATGCCCAGCTGATTTTTTTGTATTTTTAGTAGAGATGGGGTTTCACCATGTTGGCCAGGCTGGTCTCCCTCTTGATCTCAGGTGATCTGCCCACCTCGGCCTCCCAACATACTGGGATAATAGGTGTGAGCCACCAGGCCTGGCCAAACCTCTTCTCTTTTTAAATTACCCAGTCTCAGGTATTTCTTTATAGCAGTTCAAGAACAGACTAATACAGATATGCTAATTATACATTATGTACCCCATGAATATGTACAATTATTGTCAATTTAAAAAAAAAACTGAAACCAAAAAAAAAAAGAAAACAGAAATGTTATTAGTCCCTGGACTTCTGTACTTATGTTATTAACAACCTTTGCAGCAAGACCAGGGAAAACAGTATCACTTGACGCCCAGGACCGTCACTGTGATTTAAGTCACTCATACACACAGGGTATAGTCACATGTGATCACAGGACTGTCTCCAAGCAAAAGAGGAAGTTGCCATATCAATATTAAACGAGTCCCTCCCCTGGCTCAGTACTTACCAAAGCAAAATGGAGTCTTTGGTTTCTGCTTTGGGGTAGCTATGCTCACCTAAATGAAATAAGAAATAAACGAAACATGAATATGTTTCTTACAATGTTGAAAATTTCTTATTGTGAAATTTCTCATACATGTAGAGTACATTAAACATGTCTACATTTTTAAAAAATAATAATTAAATGAAAACCTTGTACTCATCACCCAGATTAAGAAACAGGCATTATCAGTCCTATTTCTTAGAAGCCCTGTGTGCCCCTCCCTGATAGAATCCCCACGCATCAGAGATAACCACTATCTTGAGGTCTGTTCATCTTTACAAACAGACTTTTGTTTATTATTTATTTATTTATTTAGAGACAGGCTCTCACTCTGTCACCCAGGCTGGAGTACAGCGGTGCAATCATAGCTCACTGCAGCCTCCAACTCCTGGGCTCAAGTGATCCTCCAGCCTCCACCTCCTGGCTAATGTTTTTTTTAAATACCCCTATGCCTCGCTAATTTTTTTAAAAAAGAAAAATATTTGCAGAAACAGGGTCTTGCTATGTTGCCCAGGCTGGTCTCAAACTCCTGGGCTCAAGCAATCGTCCCGCCTCAGCCTCCCAAAGTGTTAAGATTACAGGCATGAGCCACTGCGCCCAGCTCCAAAAAGACTTTTAAAAGACACTAAGTCCTGACGGAAACCTATCCTGGCCTCATTCACACTAGCAAGATTCCCCTCCTCCCCTCCTCTTTCATCTGCCAACCCTCTCCCTAAATCATTCTCCAAGCTAAATGCAATATTGCCACAAATGCATGGATTCCAATCAGAACGCTCAGAGAGACGAAGCAGCAGGCTGCACGCTGCACTCAGACACATGGAACAATTGCCTTTGCATCTGCCCTGATGGCCTAACCATGAAAATAAGCACCTTCCAGGTGCCCAGAGAGGGGCTGATGGAATCGGAGAACATGCCTATACATCTCAGGGAAGGGCATGAAATAGAGGAGGTATTTCTACACCTCCTGTTGCTGCACTTCATCTTGCTCTGGCAATCCTACCCCTGGCATGTACACTCCTGGGTATCTGCATATGTGAACTCACATCATTCAGGCTCAAACAAAAGAAAAAAGAAAAGCAACTCACATTCCACCACATGCCCACAAAGATTAGGGACAATCCTTGATGGAGGCTGAGACTCCCTGGAGGCAGAGACTCCCTGGAGGCAGCCTCCACCACTGGGCCTCTAAAGAGACAGTCACCTTCCCATGGGTCCTAGGCCGGGGACTATTCACATGATGTCACAGTCCTCCCCTGGATACCATTCTCTCCATCCCTTTCCAGCCAACGGTATTCTTCGATGTGTCCTCACCTAGGGGCTCCAGGAGTGGTTCCCACTTTATTTTATTTGTTTGTGGGTGTTTTTGGAACACCCACAAACAAAGAACTCCTATCTTTGAGATAGGAGGCTGGAAGATCACTTGAGCCCAGAATGAGACCCTATCTCATTCTGTCACCCAGGCTGGAGTACAGTGGCGCAATCACAGCTCACTGCAGCCTCGACTGCTCAGGCTCAAGTGATCCTTCCACCTCACCCTCCTGAGAAGCTAGACTACAGGTGTGTGCTACCACACCCAGCTAATTTTTCTATTTTTTTTAGAGATGGGGTCTCGCTATGTTGTCAAGGCTGGTCTCAACCTCCTGGCCTCAAGTGATCCTCCTGCCTCAGCCTCACAAAGTTCTGGGATTATAGGCATGAACCACCACAACCAGCTGGCTTCTACTGTAATGGGCAGCGTCATCAGAAGCCAGGTGCTAAAGAAAAAGTCCTGAATTGAAATGAAAGTCTCTTCCCGGCTGACAGCAGTTAGGGTCTAACAATGACTGACTCACCAGTCTGTCTAGGTTCTTACTCTTGGCTCTATGTTCTTGCTATACACCTGCCCAGATTCCTTAACCAAAATTAATATTGCCCCAAATAAATGGGAACTGAGGTAGCATTTTATAAAAGATCAAAAGAAGGTCAGGCAGTCAGAGACAGAGAGTCTCAAATGACAGGTGTTGAAGCTGAATGACCTCCACTTCCTGTTCTATCAAATAAAGGATCATAATGCCATGTTTTCATAGGGTTAACATAAGGGTTAAATATGATAGTGCAGGTAAGACAGCTATTCCTCCACAAAGAATCTGCTCGACTCAGGAGGGATTATTTATAGCTTTTGATACCTCATTTCCTTTAAAGCCTCACTCCACACATCAACACAGGCGGTGTCCCGCCTGGAACTACGGGCAAAACGCTGAGGGCCCATGAGTTTCTCTGGGCTTGCAAAACTGTATGAAACCTGAAAACCTGGCCTCCTACACACAAAGTGAAGATGCTATATCTAGTGTTAATTAATGCCTACATAACATTATATCAACCTCCCTGACCATTATTTAAATGCATACAAGATATTACTCAAGTAAACGTCATTAATTTTTCAATGAAACATTAAAAAATTTTTCATTTGAAAATAATTGGTACTGGGCCGGGCACAGTGGCTCACACCTGTAATCCCAGTACTTTGGGAGGTCACAGTGGGTGGATCACTTGAGGTAAGGAGTTCGAGACCAGCCTGATCAACATGGTGAAACCCCGTCTCTACTAAAAATACAGAATTAGCTGGGTGTGGTGACACATGCCTGTAATATCCCAGCTACTTGGGAGGCTGAGGCAGGAGAATTGCTTGAACCTGGGAAGCGGAGGTTGCAGTGAGCCGAGATCCCACCACTGCACTCCAGCCTGGATGACAGAGTGAGACTCTATCTGAAAAAAAAAAAAAAAAAAGGGATACTTTAGATTTTCTGAGCTCACAAGAATCCTTTTGTGTGTGTGCAAGATGACTGCCCAGAAATTAGAGCCGGTTACAAACTGGATGAGTTACTCAGAGCCAAATCATTCCAAAAGTAAAATGATTAAAATCCTTTCAAATATTTTATATACATATTATGGCCAATTATATTTAATAAGGGATGTGCATTTCGAGATGTGAGGTGGAAGCCATAGAGCCTAAGAAAGACCTAAAAAAATGAAAATTTGAGCAAAGGTAAACCCACTTATCCCAAGTTCGGACACAGAGGATCCAAATTCCTCTGTGTGTCAACTCACAGGTAAGAGGACGCTGGTGGCTCCTTAACACAATAGCCCAGGCTCCTAGGCATCTTGCTTCCTGGATTTCTGACCCCCAGCCCCCCATTCAATCTGGACCATGGCGTAGGCTTCTGTCTCGCTTACACCTGAGTATTGATCTGTCAGTAATTCATTTTCTTGCTTTGGTCCTCGGCATCCATATTCCCGCAGTCCTCTGGTCCGTAACTCCTAGTTGTTCTGCCCCTGATCTCAGAATAATCCTGACCACAGCAGAACTGTGTTTGGCCATCCCAGCCCTCAGAACCCACCTATCTCATGTCTCCCCTTCTACTTCCAGCTTTATTTATTTATTTATTTATTTATTTATTTATTTGAGAGAGAGTCTTGCTCTGTCGCCCAGGCACTGGAGTGCAATGGTGCGATCTCGGCTCACTACAGTCTCTGCCCCTCCAGCTTCAAGCGATGCCTCAGCCTCCCAAGTAGCTGGGACTACAGGCACCCACTGCCATACCAGGCTAATTATTTGTATTTTTAGTAGAGATGGGGTTTCGCCATGTTGGCCAGGCTAGTCTGGAACTCCTTACCTTAGGTGATCCACCCACCTCGGTCTCCCAAAGTGCTGGGATTATAGGCATGAGCCACCACGCCTGGCTTTTTTTTTTTTTTTTTTAAGAGATGGGGTCTCACTCTGTCTCCAGGCTGGAGTGCAGAGGTGCAATCATGGCTTATTCAGCCTCAAACTCCTGGGCTCCAGCGATCCTCCCAACTCAGCCTCCCAAGTAGCTGGGACTATAGGCACTCGCCACCATGCTCAGCTAATTTTTATTTTTTAATTTTTTTTTGTAGAGACTGGGTCTCGCTATGTTGCCGAAACTGGTCTTGAACTCCTGGCCTCCCAGAGTGCTGGGATTACAGGCATGAGCCACTGTGCCCAGTCTACTTCCAGCTTTAGAAGGACATTGAAAAGCTGGGTACTCCAAGACCCTTTCTGGCTTATTAGGAGAATTGCCTTTTCTCTGAAAAACTCCTATTTGTCACTGACTAGAGAGAGCACCACAGGCGGACAGTTTTCACTGCTTGGATAACAAATGCTCATTTTGACTACAACTGATTCGCCACACTGTGCTGTGAGAATGCTACCCATGGGTTTATTATGGGAACTGGAGCCTTCAAAGAGACAGTCTGGCTTCGTGTTTGTTTGTTTTCCTCTGTTTATCCAGTTTTGGTTAGGAGGCATGTGAGAGTGCACGCGTGAGTGCAAGCGTGTACAACCATCACTGGCCTCATGTCTAATGGCTTACCAACACATTGCTGAACTAACAGCATCGGTTCTAGTTCTGCCCTGATTGGCTCATTGCAAGGGTAAGACCCTCAATGTCTCTGATCAGCTTCACAATAGGTGAAGCCAGAGTAAAAACACGATTCCCCTTTGCCAGAGAGTGGCAAAAGAGGACAATGAAATGATTTCTACCTGTTGTTGAGTCCCACGGAAAGAAAGGTCAAGGTGGGGCCGGGCACAGTGGCTCCCACCTATAATCCCAGCACTGTGGGAGGCCGAGGTAGGCGGATCACCTGACGTCAGGAGTTTAAGACCAGCCTGGTCAACATGGTGAAACCCCATCTCTACTAAAAATACAAAAATTAGCCAGGCATGGTGGCACAAACCTGTAATTCCAGCTACTCGGGAAGCTGAGGCAGGACAATCGCTTGAACCCAGGAGGCAGAGGTTGCAGTGAGGCAAGACTGCACCATTGCACTCCAGCCTGGGCGAGAGAGTGAGACTTTGTCTCAATTAAAAAAAAAAAAAGATAAAGGGCAAGGAGGAAATCTAACTTATCATGGAGACGTGGTGGCTTCGCCTCCTTTCATGAAGAGGTGTGGCTGCAGGCGGGTGAGGTCACCCGACCATCTGACTCCAGTGAGGCCACCAAGGTGCAGCCATCCACACAGTCGAGGTGGCCACAGCAGAGGCTCTGCACAGCAGTGGTTGCCTGGTGGGTCCTGTGAACACCCCAGCAGCGAGCAGAGGTCAGGGATGTGAGCAGGGAGTGGGCACAGGTCCCCCATAGAGTGACGCAGACAGGGCTGCTCCACAGCTCAACAGACTCTCAGGAACTTGTGCTTATCAGATCAAACACAGACCACAGGAGCTGCAAGCTCGTCAGCGGCCAGGCACGGCTAGGGCCAGCCCCACCCTGTCTGCCCATGGCCGGAAGAGGAGCTGGGGCCCCTCTGGCAGAAGCAGTGGCAGCAAAACAAGGTCTCCTACTCTGCTGCAGCCTCTGCCCTGGTATCTGGGGATGACCTTGCCCCACGAGGTGGCATCAGGAGCAGGGGAGTAGCAGCCACCTACATGGGATAGGGGTCTCTGGACCAGCTTCAGGAGGTCAATGGGCTCCCTGAAATTATAGGCAAAAGCAGGGTGTGTCCGTACACTTATGCATTTACCTGGAGAAGGCATCCATGAATTTCATCAGCCTTGAAAAAGGATCCATGATCCCCCACAAGTTCTTTCGGAGAGGTGGCTGAAAGCAAGGCCCTGACAACAGGGACACAGCTGGGGGTGGGACAGTGGGGTTGGCTGTGCAGCTGGTGAGGTAGAGGCAGGGGTCAAAGGGCAGCTTTAATTATTTTCTAATTTGCTAAGAACTGTTTCTGTTGCCATCGATGCTCTGGATGACATCCAATCATCACTTTCATCTCTGTCTCTCCAAAGGACCAGGGCCAGACGCCCTTCCTCATCTTCCCAACACCAGCCCTCAGCAGACAGCAGAGAAGCACACACCCTGAACAGACAGCCCACACGCTGCCCTCTGGCCAGGCCACCTGACACGGTGGCAAGTGCTTTCCTCCAGGATGGAATACCTAAGGGTTAACAAGTAATGACTGGAATGCAGAGCTGGAGAGCCCAGCGCCTCCATGGCTAAATGTCACCCTGGGAAAACCCCCTGCTTTCTGGCAGGGAGTCAGGCAGGAGTTAAAGGCTCTGGGCTCTGTGTAACCCGACCCAGTGGCAGCTGTGGGTTTTGCAAAATGCCCACCCAGCCCTGCCTTTCTCGGGAAGGGACTAAACAGCAGGTCACCCTTTCTAAATGAGGCAGCCTCCAAGGCTGAGAACTCTAAAACCCTCATCTGAGCTGCATTTATAAATCATGATTCAGCAGGAGACTGAATTCATTCTTCCTCAACCAAAAAAAAAAAAAAAAAAGTCTTCCCAAACCCTCTCACACAGGAGAGGGTTTCAGTTTTCCTTTATTAGTGCGAGGTTCTCTGCTCCTCTGCTCTCAATTCTCCATCTTTGACCCTCCTGAAGAAATGACCTCAGGAGCTCTCAGCAAGATAAGGACAAGCCAGGGAGGGCGGGCAGGCCTGGGCCTCTGGCTGCTCTGGCCTGGGGAGACAGCCACATTTGTCACCACAAGGCATGCACAAATTACGGGCAGCTGTGCTAGCAAGGCTGGACTTGAAAAGACCCTTCCCCCTTCCCTGAGGTCATTCTCTCCCTCTTTAATCCGCCCTGACGCTGCCCTGCATCTTGTGCCTTTGTACCGAGCTGTGTCTGCCTGACTCTGCCTGCACACCACAGGCACAGGGGCTGGCTGCCCCTCCAGCCAAGGGTGTCCTCTCCTCCAGAGTCCCCCAGTCCCCTTCAGGTTCATCTCCTGACCCACCAGGGTGCAAGGCTCCCAAAGCTTGTTACAAGATGGAGCTAGTAGACCCTTGGCTCAGGGGCCCCCAGGCCCCAAGCCCCTGAGGATGAAAGGGGATGCGCAGGGCAGAAAAGGCTCCCAAGAGGCCTGCAGTGAGGGTGTGTGGGGAGCACAGGACTTCCGAAACCTCAGTGCTGGCGGGGTGCCACCTGGCTCTCCTCACTGTACAAAGAGTTCCTCTTTCTGGGGAGGCTCTAAATCTCCCGGCCTT
>NW_012099321.1:4182415-4183316 GCF_000951045.1 Mandrillus leucophaeus | reverse complement strand
AAAAAAAAAAAAAAAAAGGGATACTTTAGATTTTCTGAGCTCACAAGAATCCTTTTGTGTGTGTGCAAGATGACTGCCCAGAAATTAGAGCCGGTTACAAACTGGATGAGTTACTCAGAGCCAAATCATTCCAAAAGTAAAATGATTAAAATCCTTTCAAATATTTTATATACATATTATGGCCAATTATATTTAATAAGGGATGTGCATTTCGAGATGTGAGGTGGAAGCCATAGAGCCTAAGAAAGACCTAAAAAAATGAAAATTTGAGCAAAGGTAAACCCACTTATCCCAAGTTCGGACACAGAGGATCCAAATTCCTCTGTGTGTCAACTCACAGGTAAGAGGACGCTGGTGGCTCCTTAACACAATAGCCCAGGCTCCTAGGCATCTTGCTTCCTGGATTTCTGACCCCCAGCCCCCCATTCAATCTGGACCATGGCGTAGGCTTCTGTCTCGCTTACACCTGAGTATTGATCTGTCAGTAATTCATTTTCTTGCTTTGGTCCTCGGCATCCATATTCCCGCAGTCCTCTGGTCCGTAACTCCTAGTTGTTCTGCCCCTGATCTCAGAATAATCCTGACCACAGCAGAACTGTGTTTGGCCATCCCAGCCCTCAGAACCCACCTATCTCATGTCTCCCCTTCTACTTCCAGCTTTATTTATTTATTTATTTATTTATTTATTTATTTGAGAGAGAGTCTTGCTCTGTCGCCCAGGCACTGGAGTGCAATGGTGCGATCTCGGCTCACTACAGTCTCTGCCCCTCCAGCTTCAAGCGATGCCTCAGCCTCCCAAGTAGCTGGGACTACAGGCACCCACTGCCATACCAGGCTAATTATTTGTATTTTTAGTAGAGATGGGGTTTCGCCATGTTGGCCAGGCTAGTCTGGAACTCCT
>NW_012099321.1:4173444-4178160 GCF_000951045.1 Mandrillus leucophaeus | reverse complement strand
GGCCCCAAGCCCCTGAGGATGAAAGGGGATGCGCAGGGCAGAAAAGGCTCCCAAGAGGCCTGCAGTGAGGGTGTGTGGGGAGCACAGGACTTCCGAAACCTCAGTGCTGGCGGGGTGCCACCTGGCTCTCCTCACTGTACAAAGAGTTCCTCTTTCTGGGGAGGCTCTAAATCTCCCGGCCTTTTTATCACCGCTGCATCACAGGTCAGCAGTGGTGCCTGCTCCGGGGAGGGGCCGCTAATAGAAGCTGAATTCAACAGTTACATGTGGGCACCGTTAACCAGTCCCCACCCCAGCTCTCAGCACAAGAGACGGCCTGCTCCAGCTCCTTCTGTACAAACTGGACTGGGGGTGGCCTGGCAGCCACCTGCCCCAACCCCCAGCAGTTATCTGGCTGCTGAATGTCTTCCTGGCAATCTGAGTAGCTTCTCAGGGCCTTCTTAGCCTTCCCTCCACCGTAATCCTGTCCAGGTGAATAGTAAAATTCCAGTGAAGCCCCAACACTTTCTGTTTGACTGTACTCTTTGAGAGAATCCTTCACAGTTGCTGGATTTTTGGTGATTGTTTTCATGTTCTCTTTCGTCCCAATTACAAAAAAGGTCATGGGTCATGTCCCACCCCTACCCCAGCTCCTCCACCACATAACACCTGTGCAGGAGCTGGGAGCGTTATGGATTGATGTGTTCAAGGAGTAAGAGGCTGTAGGTCCACCCTCCAACAACTTGCTAACTACATACCTCTACAGCCACCCATCAGCAGCTAAGCTTCCACAGGCAGTGTGTGGGGTCAGAGGAGCATTTCAACACCATGCAACGTCCCAAAATACTAATGCCCAAAGGACTGGACACTTCCCCTTGCTTAGAAACCAGATCCACTTACAGAGTATGAATTCCCAGAGTTCCAGGTCAACATTACCTTCGAGATGTAGGTCAGCTGCAAAGCTCCAACAGCTCCTGCCCCCATTGCCAGATTCTGAAAGACACATAATTTTCATTTTAAGAAGGCTGTGGAAACAGCACCAACAGACAGAAGACCAAAATTCTAGCTCTGTTTATGCCACTTCCCTGGCAACACTGAGCAAGGTACTCAACCATTCTTTAACTTGCATTCCTCACCTGTGAAACAGTGATGATAATTCCTGGATAATGATTCAGGATTCCTGATGGAAACCTGTGACATTAACATTACCCTCAAGCCTTATCTATTATAAAGAAATACTCTAGTACAGTGGTCAAAGTATGTGCTCAGGTTGGGCAAAGTGGTTCATGCCTATAATCCCAGCACTTTGGAAGGCCAAGGTGGGAAGATCACTTGAGGCCAGGAGTTTGAGACCAGCCTGGATAACATATCAAGACCCCATCTCTACAAAAATTTTAAAAATTAGCTGGGTGTGGTGGCTCACACTTGTAGTCCCAGCTCCATGGAAGGCTGAGTTGGGAGGACTGCTGGAGCCCAGGAGATGGAGGCTGCAGTAAGCCATGTTCATGCCACTGCACAACACAGCAAGACCCTACCCCTAAAAAAAAAAAAAAAAAAAAAAAAGCATAAGCTCCACTGTGAACAAGTTCCTTAACCACCAAGCCTCAGCTTTTCCTTCTGTGAAACAGGGATAATAGCACCTACCTCCTAAGAAAGCTGTAAAAATGAGTTAATACATTTAAGAAGGCCAGGCACAGTGGCTCACGTCTGTAATCCCAGCACTTTGGGAGGCTGAGGTGGGAGTATCACCTCAAGTCAGGAGTTTGAGAGCAGCCTGGACAGCATGGCAAAACCCCATTTCTGCTAAACATATAAAGTTGGGCTTGGTGGCTCGCACTTGTAGTCCCACCTACTGGGGAAGCTGAGGCAGGAGAATTGCTTGAACCTAGGAGGTGGAGGTTGCAGTGAGCCAAGATCTCACCACTGCACTCCAGCCTGGATGAAAGAGTGAGACTCCATCCCCCCAAAATAAAAAAATAAACAAATACATTTAAGAGCACTTGAAATTATCCCTGTATGTAGAAGGCTCTCAGCAAGTGTGAGCTGTTATAGTTTTTGCATGTGCCCTGAGATCTCACTGACTCTGTCCTGTTTTATGCCAGTTCAACTTTTTTTATAATACATAGGATACAAACTCACACAATATAGAAATAAAAAATACATATATCTGTTCAGCCCACCTGATAGGGCTGTTATGAGTAGCAAAGGAAAGGTGTCTGTACAGTATAAAACATGAAGTGAATGCACTATCACGACAGCAGGAGACTCACGGGCACCAGGTCTGACAATGTGCTCTACCCTGGCACACCATCTTTGGCTTTCTATCGTCCCCATTGGCAGGGATGAAGCAGCGAAAACCCAGGGCAGTCCCATGCCAGAGTCACGGTCAAGGTCAGAAATCACAGCTGTGGGGCTTCGAATGCAGACCATTCCCCTATGAATCTGAGACTCCGTGCATAGCTCCTGCTGACCTCTTAAATTGTTGCCAAGAAAAACCTCTGAAGTCTCCATTATCTGGGGTCCTCTCAAAGCAATAAAAGAAGGTGAATCTTGGATAAAGGGAATTTAGTAAATTTACCTAAGAATTATCAGTTAAATGACCTATCTGGAGACAGCCTTAAGAAGTGTCTCAGGTGGACCAGGCGTGGTGGCTCACACCTGTAATCTCAGCACTTTGGGAGGCTGGGGCGGGAGGACTGCTTGAGACCAGGAGTTTGAGACCACCCTGGCCAACATAGTGAAACCCTGTCTCTAGAAAAACATTACATATTTTTTTTTCTTCTTCTTTTCTGTAAATGTCTCCTCAGGTGGTAGGTAAGTGTCCTTCTAACCCCAGCTATCTAAATTAACGTATGTCGTTTGAAGCAAATTCAAGCAAGAAAATGGACGGGGATAATACCACAAAAAAAGTATTCTCGGAACCCGAGAATCTTAGAGTGGGGGACCTAGAAAAGACTAAAAGACTCTGCACTCCATGTTCTTCCCTTTGCCAATGAGGCAGTAAGCTAAGAGCTGCCTCTCACAGCCAGATTGCCACGTCAACTGTGGACAGTCTGATTTACACTTCTATATTTTTTTCAACAACATAGCGACTGCTTTTCGTTTTGTTTTTTTTCAGGAAACCTCTATTGGGTAGGGAGAGATAGGCCTTGTAGCCCTTAAATCAGAGTCCACATAGGAGCCCCAGCTCCCAAAACGCAGTGAGAACCGCTCTGGGCAAAGACGCCACACTGCCCAAGGTCAGACTTACGGAGGGAGACCAACGGGATCCAGGGACACAGGAACCACGGGACTCTGCTGGGGACTAAGGGTCCACACCCTGACCCCATTTTGCAGTTTACGAAAGTGGCTTGTGAGTGAGGGGATTTGTCCAAGGTCACCTAATTGGTGGCAAAGCCTAAACCAAAGCTGACTTTCAATGCAGTGCCCTGGAAGTGGCATGGGGTAATTTTAAAAGCTTGAGCTGTTGGAATTCTAACTGTGATATTAATGCTCTGTAACCATAGGCAAGTCTCTTTACCCATACAACGGAGATGCTAAACCCTGTTTCATAGGGTGGTGGGGAGAATTCCATGGAAAGACACGAGAGGGCCCACCCCTTCCTATTGGAGTCCCGATCCCCCTCCCACAGCACTAATTACAAGATGCAAATGCCAAGTCTCAGGGCCGCTGTTGCACAACACACTCTCCTCACCCCAAACCACAGCCCAGCGGCCTCAGGAGTCCTAGCCTGAATTATGAGTGATGAAGTGGGATTTGGGGAACCATTCAGACGCTAACCCACACGGAACGACAACTATGAGCTGATCAGGTTTCAACTACTTCATCTCCTCTGCCCCTCGGGGGCTGCTCCACCCGTCTGTCCCGGCCTCCCTGGCAGCTCTCCCTATTCAGAGAGAAAGAAGCCGCAGCTGCTCTCCAGGCCCAGGGACCCCAGGGGGAAGGGCAGGGGTCCTCACCCCTTCACCCACACCCCACCCACAGTCTGCTCCTGGGCTCAACTGTACGTCCTCTACACCAGGAGAAGCCAGGAAAATCTGATGCATGTCTGATGCTGCCTCCCTCCCACCTTCCTCCCCATCCAGGGGAAATGGGAGACATGGGAGAAAACAGCCCCAGGATCCTTGAGGCTTGATCCAAAGTGACACTCAGTGTCCACTCCAGTGACTGGACATAGATGAACGGTGACAGCTGACTGCCAGGGCGACACATCAGCAGCCCCAGGAAGGTGCTTTCTGATCAAGGAAGACAGAGTGGGGATGCCTGAGCTGAGGGCCTGGGCAGCCAGGTGTCAGGGCAGGGAGGCCAAGAAACAGCACCTAGGGAGGGGCAGGGGATCAGAGCTGGGGAGCGGAGTCCACTCAAGCTGTCCCCCATCTTCCCTGGCCATAGTTCAGACTCCTCTAGGAAAAGGATAAACTCAAGACTTGCCTCCCCGAAGCCTGAACTGACTCCAGCCTGCCCTGACCTCCCCTCTCTCTGGATTTAGGCACACAAATCCTTCTCCAACTTTGGTGCACACCAGAATTTCCTGGAGAGCTTGTTTTCAACACCCCAAGAATGGCCAGGTGCAATGGCGCACACCTGTAATCCCAACACTTGGGGAGGCTGAGGTGGGAGGATCACTTGAGGCTAAGGGTTCAAGACCAGCCTGGGCAACATAGCAAGACTCTGTCTCTACAAAAAGTAAAATAAAGAAATATGCGCAGGGCAGAAAAGGCTCCCAAGAGGCCTGCA
>NW_012099321.1:4158818-4172730 GCF_000951045.1 Mandrillus leucophaeus | reverse complement strand
CGGCTCACTGCAACCTCCACCTCCCAGGTTCAAGCAACTCTTGTGCCTCAGTCTCCCAAGTAGCTGGGATTACAGCCATGCACCAAACACGCCCGGCTAATTTATGTATTTTTAGTAGAGATGGGGTTTCACCATATTGGCCAGGCTGATCTCGAACTCCTGACATCAGCTGATCCACCCACCTTGGCCTCCCAAAGTACTAGGATTACAGGCATGAGTCACCATGTCTCCTGGCTACCTTGGGAGATTTCTAAACAAACTAAGACCCATGCTTCATCCTCAGGGTTTGAACTGGTCTGGGATAGGGCACAGGCACCTGCCTGTTTCCAGAGCTCCCAAGGGATTCCATGTGCCTCCAGGTTGGAGGTCATGGCTGCAGGCACCAGCTGGCCCTGCTAACTCTGGCCCAGAGACACAGCAGCTGGTAAGAGAAAAGGCCACGCCAGCCAGTAGCCCAGAGTTACCTGGCTGCTGCACCAGCAGCCAACAGAGAGGAGGGAGTAAAGGTAGGAGAGAGAGAGGAAGAGGGAATGGAGATTCCCATGCTGTGCCGTGCCGTGTCTGGCTGGCAGTGATCCCACATGAGGATGTCTACAAGTCAGGAGTGGTCTGTACACTTGTTGGACTTCTAAATTTTGAGAAACCACATAGGGCACAGGGCAGGTTCCTGTTAAAAGACAGGTGGTTTTAGGCTGGGCGCGCTGGCTCACGCCTGTAATCCCAGCACTTTTTGGGAGGCTGAGGCAGGGGGATCACCCGAAGTCAGGAATTCGAGACCAGCCTGGCCAACATGGTGAAACCCCATCTCTACTAAAAGTATAAAAAATTAGCCGGGCATAGTGGCATGTGCTTGTAATCCCAGCTACTTGGGAGGCTGAGGCACGAAAACTGATTGAGCCCAGGAGGCGAAGGTTGCAATGAGCCGAGATCATGCCACTGCACTCCAGCCCGGCCGGCAGAGCCAGACTCCATCTCAAAAATAAATAAATAGATAAATAAATGTGGTTTTATGAAGACAATGCCAGTACCTTCCTTTTTGCTCAAGAGTTCTTCTGCCACTAAGGTCCTTGAAGGAGCCAGCTCCCTAGGAGGGGAAAATATCTGGCTTATTCTTCTCCGTCACCAAGGAAGCAGCTGAGGTGTCCATACAGGGATGTGGCACACCTCCCACGTTAATCCTTTTTCTAGCAACAGCAGTATTTCTTGTTGAAGGGGAAATTGTTACCCATGTGACTCCTACTCCCTTCCCCCTCTTCCAGTGAGAGTCACAAAGAACACAGAAATGACCAGAAGACCCAACTATTGATCCATAAACTCACAGCATGTCAGCACTCAAAGGTTCTGTGCATACCTCTTCATTCACCACACATGAGTCCTCTAAGGCTCAACTGGGGGAAGTGACTTTCTTAGGGAGCCAAATGAAGACAGAGCTCAAACTCCTAACATCAATCTGGTGCTTTGGCAAAGAAACAGCCTGAGAAAGAAAGAAGGAAACTGACATATATTTAGAAATTATGATGTGCCAGGCATGCTGCTAGGCATCTTCACATGTGGTCGCCTAATCCTAACAATCCCATTTCACAGATGAAGAAACTAAGGATGCGGCTGGTGAAGGAACCTGCCCTAGGTCACACAGGCAGCAAGCAGGGGAGCCAGTATTCAAGCACAACCCTTTCTGATTCCCAAATCCCATGCACTTTCCTTTGGGCCCTGCCATCTCCCATGAGACATTATCTAAGAGCTGATTATCAACGAAAGGTAAATACAAGAGCAGGACCAGCAGGGTTACACCAAAAGAGGCCCAGTGTCATTGCCCAAGCTGGGCAGGGCAGAAACTTGTCCAACTGGCTCTTGGGTGCCAAACTCCAATAGACCAGGGATTCAGAGCAGGAAGGGGGAAGGAAGGAGAGATGCTGGTGCCATCTGACCTTCTCTTACAGGCCCCTGGAGCGTCCAGCAGACAGTAAAAAGCAGCTAGCAGGAGAGGGAGGGAGGGGACGTCCCTGGTAATCCCAGAGCTAGGGCATGAGCTGACATGGCTGTTTGTGAGCTAAAATCATAGCTCAGCCACCAAAAGCCACGGCCATCTAGACTCACAGAAAAGAATGTGCCTACAGAGGGGGTATAGCTTGGGGTAGACATCTGAATGTAGGAGAACGGTGTGACAGGATTGGGAAGGAGGAGCATAGCTGTCGCTGCCCCACATTCCAAAGCCCTCACCCTGACATGAGCAACCAAAGCAGGGGAGCCAAGCGAATCCCAGGCATCAGGTGACCTGGGCCGTGGCTCTGCCTGCTGCTCTGATGCCAAACACCTCTCCTCCTCTCTGCCCTGTAGGTCCACTGGCTGATGCTAACACAGGGACACAGGACATGCTGATAGCTACTCTCTCCATTCTGCAGTTCAAACTGTGTATTTAATCTTTCCCTTCAGGAGAAGTCGATTCTGTATCATCCTCTGCTGCGTGGGCTTAATGTTTTCATTCTATTACTTGGATGTCGATTTCTTGTTGACAGACACCGGTATCAGCTTTAGACAGGGTAAGTTTCATTGTGTGTTAAGTCTCTCAGCCACACCCCCCATTCCCTTTATTTCCGTCTTCCAACTCCGGTGACAGAGACTTAAAGACCAGGTCAGGCCGGACGCGGTGATTCATGCCTGCAATCTCAACACTTTGGGAGGCCAAGGCGGGTGGATCACTTGAGGTCAGGAGTTTGAGACCAACCTGGCCAACACGGTGAAACCCTGTATCTACTAAAAATACAAAAATTAGCCGGGTGTGGTGGTGCACACCTGTAATCCCAGTTACCCAGGAGGCTGAGGTAAGAGGATCGCTTGAACTCGGGAGGCGGAAGTTGCAGTGAGCCAAGATCGCACCATTGCACTCCTGCCTGGGTGACAGAGTGAGTGAGACTCCATCTCAAAAAGGAAAAAAAAAAAAAAAAGACCAGGTCAGAGGCCTGGACTTCAGATAATCTCCTGGGCGCATCTGGGTCTCAACTCTGGCCACTCTGACTGCTGGCCACTTAAATGGTTCTAAAGTCGTAAACTCAATAAGCCAACTCCATCGGCCCTTTCTTCAATCCAGCCTCAAACTCAATGTCATTTCCCCACCACCTTCTAATCGGTTTCCCTCTCCCCTCCCCAATCTCTGTCAGTAATCCCACCTCCTCTCCCCAGTCAACCAGATACTAAACTTTCAAACATTCTTCCCTCATGTGGCCTCTAAACCTGCCCCCACCCAACTCCATGCCCACCACCTCAGGCGTATCAGGAAGCTCCGTGACAAATCCCCAGCTGTCATCTCCAGCTCCAGCTCTCCCCACCTCGACATCCATCCCGATGTCCTGGCCAGAACAAACTTTCTTAACAGATAACATCTGTAGCACTTTAAAGCTCATCAAAGCATTTTCACATACATTATTTACTCTTCATAACAACAATGTCACAGGTGGAGATCACTGATATCATTACCATATATTGTGGATGATGACAGGAGGCTCAAAAAATGGATGTTTCCTTAATGAATATATTCATCATGTTGCCCTGTGCTCAATTGATATAACTAATAAAACTGGTCTCTGAAGCAAAATCTAATATGAACCCCTCTCCCAAACATGCAATAACCTCCTTTGCCTTAGAGACACGATTTAGATAATAAATTAATAAAATGACTTTTTTTTCAGACAGGGTCTTGCTCTGTAATTCAGGCTGGAGTACCCCGTCCTGATCACAGCCTCTAACTCCTGAGCTCAAGTGATCCTCCCACCTCAGCCTCCCAAGTACCTGGGACTACAGGCATACACCACCACGATTGATATTTTATTTTATCTATTCTATTCTATTCTATTCTATTCTATTCTATTTTATTTTATATTATTTTATTTTATTTTAGAGATGGAGGTCTTCCTACATTGCCCAGGCTGGTCTCAAATTCCTGGCCTCAAGTGATCCTCCCACCTCAGCCTCCCAAAGGGCTGGGATTACAGACATGAGCCACCATGTCTGGCCATACCATTCTTTGGTACATAACTAGATCTATAAATATAGAAAGAGATGTACATAATAAATATATTGAACAAATGTTGAAGGTTAAAATGTAAAGCAAAATCTAACAACAACATACCAAAGAGAAGTTTTGAGAAAACTGAGAATAGTCATTACTATGGTTTTGCAATAGTTACTTAACCTCTGCTAAGTTTCATAGCTTCTATCTGTTTAGCTGCTTGGACTTTACTACTGAGTAGTGCTAACTCTTAACACAATTCTTTCAATGTGTTGCTTAGTTTTTGTTGGTTTGTTTGTTTGCTTTTTGAGATGGAGTCTCGCTCTTGTTACCCAGGCTGGAGTGCAGTGGCATGATCTCAGCTCACTGTAACCTCTGCCTCCCCGGTTCAAGCGATTCTCCTGCCTCAGTCTCCTGAGTAGCTTGCCACCATGCCCTGCTAATTTTTGTACTTTTAGTAGAGACAGGGTTTTGCCATGTTGACCAGGCTGGTCTCGAACTCCTGACCTCAGGTGATCCGCCTGCCTTGGCCTCCCAGAGTGCTGGGATTATAGGTGTGAGCCACCGCGCCCGGCTTATTTTTAATTTTTTTTAATTTAGACAAAGTACATCCTGTTATAAAGACACGAAGTATTTAAAAAATACAATGGCTACAGAAAACACATAAAGCAAAATTGCACTTTTTTATTTTACATTAAGCTCTCAAAAAGCCCACATATAATTTTAATTCTAAACATGTTTTGACCAGGCCCAGTCAAATCCAGCAGTGAGCTATGATTGTACCACTACACTCCAGTCTCGGAGACGGAGTAAGAACCCTGTCTCTTTAAAAAGAAAAAAAAAAAGTACTCTTTAATAATAATTTTACCCTTAGCAAAATTTGCATTTGGTAAAAGTCCAGATTTGTCACTTATAATCTTCTTTTGAGGTTTTTTTTTTAACCAAAGGATTCTGCGTTCTTACTCTAACACACTATAGACAAAAGCACATCAGCAATTCTACTGACTTCTGGAAATCACATGTCTATGTGGGTAGTTAAGATACCAGTTACACAAAATCCATGAATTTAAGACACTTTGCCCAAACAATTGCTGAAGATCTGAAAGTTATCATGATCTTAAGAGATAGTCTCATGGGCAGAGATTATCTCCAGACAGACACAAGAAACTGTCAAGACTGGCTGCCCCCCTGCCGAGAGGACAGAAGTGGGAGGGAGAAATTTGTCAGTAACTCTGCATTCCTACAGTTCAAATTTTGCACCACGTGCATCTATTCCCCAATTTTTAAAGAACGTTATTTCCTGGTTCTTGACATTCTGACAGGTTGAAGCATACAATGCAAAAATTATTCCTGGCTTTCGGCCAAAATTTGCTTAGGAAAGTTTCACATATATTTTTTAAAAACGCCAATTTTCATGTAGCCTTTAAGACAACAGTATTGTCCATTACACATTATGTGTTATTATAAACTCCTCCCATACCTTTGTATGCTTTCTACTAAAATGCACCAAATATCCATCTTGTTACCAACACTGCTAACACTCTTCACCCCATCAATGGAAAGGACTGCTTTCAGTTTATTTTAAAAAATTAAATAAAAGCAAAGGGCTTTCATTGGCATCCCAGGGTTACCAAGAGCAATACAGTCTTTTTGGTTATTTGATGATCCATGAGTCGTATTGTGGCCTTTGGAAAGTAAAAGCATCTACGTATTTTTTGGAAAAAGCGGAAAAAACACATTTGACAGAGTAAATTTGACAAGACCAGCAATCTAGTGCAATATTGTTTTTCGCGCTTCTGTTTACTCTTTGTTCAGGGCCATATAATTTAGTCTTGCAATTACTTAGCCAAATGGACATTAGAAAGCGGGGGGACTATAAGCAATACTCTGCAACTAAAACATGGTTACTCTGCAGATTGTTGTACTAGAGTAGGGCGGCCCTAAGGAATTTCATCTCCTCTGTCATGACGGGAACCAATGTGAAATTCAAATACAAGTGCTAGTGTCATAATATTGTAGTAATATTTTAAGGAAAATCAAGCCAGCATTTGTTTCTGTTCAAGAATTATCTGATTGCATGCAAGATGAAGAAGTTCTAGAGTGGGGAGACTGGCTGTATAACATCATGCCTACAGTCAACAATATGGTATCATGCATTTAAACTTTTGTTAAAAGGGTACATCTCATGCTGAATGTCCTTACTATAATTTTAAAAAATGTTTGCTTGATATGTCAACATATTGATTTTTAAATGCATTAGCCAAATTAGTGTCCATAATCAATAATATTGAGACTTTCCATTTAGATGGGTCCTTTTTAGCTAATGGATTTTTGTTCTATATCAGTTTAGAGTCACCACTGCCTGTATGAGAAGCCTTGATTCGTTACTTAATCACACTGATTCTAAAGTCTGCCAGACATTCAAGGATGCACCTGGCCCATGCTGTGTTCTGATCCCCAACACGCCCCTACCGTATGCCCATCTAGCAGACATTGCCGCTGGCCTCCCAAATTCCCTCCATCTCTTTTTGCCATTTGGCTGTGCCTTCCATGGCCTGCATCCACAGCTCTGCTTCAGAGAACTACCTCTGGGCTGCTGGAAGCCGTTCTGCCCACATGTGCAGAGCTGGAGCCAGTTACTGCCCAGTGCAGGCACACGAAAGCCCAGCTCCCTGAGACAAAACTGAGGAATGACTCACCCCAGCGCTCCTGCAGGCCCACAGTGAAACCATCCCTTGCTCAGACTTCCACCTGAGTTCACACCCTCCACCTGAGCTGGCCTCCTCCCTTCCCTGTCCTCCTTCCCCAGCTCTCTTCATAGTCCCCGCAGGAACATTTCCTCAATAAAGAACCTCCTGACAGATCTTGTCTCAGCGCCTGACTCCTAGTCTCAGGGTCTTCTTCTGGGGATGCTGATGACCTTAAATGCCCCTCCAACCAAGCGAGCTCACCTCTGCCCCACAATGACTGCTGTTTCCCCAACTTAGAACACCCTCCTTCTCTTCATCTCTGTTTGGGGCAGAGTGGGTATAACAATCAAAGGACATCTTGGAAATGAAAACCGGGCCGGGCATAGTGGCTCACACCTGTAACCCAGCACTTTGGATGCCAAAGTGGGTGGATTACCTGACGTCAGGAGTTCGAGACCAGCCTAGCCAACGTAGTGACACCCCATCTCTAATAAAATACAAAAACTAGCTGGGCATGGTGGCGCAGGCCCTGTAAACCCAGCTACTCGGGAGGCTGAGGCATGAGAATTTCTTGCAGCTGGGAGGCAGAGGTTGCAGTGAGCTGAGATCATGCCACTGCACTGGATCCTCAGCAACAGAGTGAGACTCTGTCTTTAAAAAATAAATAAATAAAAATTTTAAAAAGTAAGTGAAAACCCACAAAATACTCTGCAAACATGAATAATGTATAGCAAAAATGAACCTCATACACTCTTCAACATCTGGATCTAGTGACACCTTCTCTACAAAGGGAGCCCCCAGCTCTCCCCACCCCAGTTGTCTATTTCCCCGAAGACAATATAAACTCTATGAAGGCAAAGCCTGTCCTGTTCACTGATGTAGCCACAGTATTTAGATCAGCATCTGGCACATTGAATAAATTTAGTAAACATGTGTTAATAATGCTGTTGAACTCCAGGATCTCCTTCTATTCTCAGGAAATGAAGGGATAAAAGGCACATTAAGGATCCCCTAGAGGCTGGGCACGGTAGCTCATGCCTGTAATCCCAGCACTTTGGGAGGCCAAGGCGGTGGGATCATTCAAGGTCAGGAGTTCGAGACCAGCCTGACCAACATGGTGAAACCCCATCTCTACTAAAAATATAAAAATTAGCCAGGTGTGGTGGTGAAAGGACCACCTAGAGTGCCCATACTCCACAGGATAAATGACTTGCCTAGGATGTAAATCAACTTAGTGGCAGAGCCACGATTGCAACCTTGATCTCTTATCTTCCCAGCCTGAGAACTTTCCATATGACATGCCACCTCTTTCCCTTATGGGTGGCAGCAAAGGAAAATGGCAACCCCTTCTCCTTCAACCTAAATATTGGCATCCGGGCATTGGCACTGGCACTTAATGATATGCTACCCTGTTACATGATATGCCAGGATTATTAGCACCACAGTTTTGTGTGTGTTGTTTTCCTCTCCCCAACTAACCCTGAAGCTTCCTGGTGGCAAAAGCCTCATTGAATTCATTTTCCACATCATCTACAGGACCTTGCACAGGGCTGAGCACAGAGGTCAGTGGGAGGAGGGAGGCAGACAAAGGGGAGGTTGCACGCTCGAGTCGACGGATCTGGCTCCAATGCTGCATTTACCACCTGCACAACCATGAGCAGAGTGACAACGGACCCTAGGCCCCAGGATTATGGAGAGGTTCGATGGGGTAACACATGTAAAAGCATTTCACACCACGGCTCGTACATGGCAACCACTTAGTAAGTATAAGCTGCAGTGAGTAACAACAGCAGTAGCAACAGCAATAGCAGCAGCAGTAACAGATTCAGGTTCAGTGAACACCACCTACCAAGTGGCTTCAACACACAAAGACAGACCTGGGTTCGAAAATCTTCTGCTTATTACTACCTATTAAATAATTAAGAAAACATAGCAGGGATCTCCTTTTCCCTATCAAATAAAGATGTTCAACGACCACACACAGTTGTCAATGCCTCTCTTCATAGGAATGGACCAAAATCCCCAGGATGTCCCTCTCTGCAGAGCTTCCATTCCATTTTGGCCCTGTCCCCAACCCCAGGAAAGCAATGTTGGGCACTCCACATTCCCCAAGGACCTGACTTCTGGCCACTTCCTTCCCTGGCCCTCTTTAGTTTGTTCATTCATTCATTTAATGAATACATATTCATCAAATCCTGGACACTATGATCAAAAACTAAGCCACACGAGTACCCTACCTTCTAGGACTTCCCAGCCCCGAGAGTCCTCAGGTTTCTCTTTCTTAACCAGTAACTACCTTTGCAGGCTCTCCATCCTCCCAGTCACCCTTGTGCTTGTCTCATTACCAGCAATAATGGCAGGGGTACTACAGTTAGACTGTCAGGGTTAGAGTCCCAGCTGTGCTACTTTTTTATTATGTAACCACGGGTAAATTCTTCCCCTGTCAGCCTCACCCACCTCATCTTCAGAATGAGGGCAATAATAACTACCAATTAAACTTGTTGTCAGAATGAAATAAAAACCCAATGAAGTGTGCTTGGCACACAGTAATAAATGCTCACTAATACCATTTTATAACTTATCTGAAACATCCACACTTAAACGTGGAGTGGCTGTTTGGCCGTTCACACAACAAAGAACTAACCCAACCACTGAAGAAGTAAAATGTCCTGAATTATTTCTGTATCACAGCAAGACTCCTTTTTCAAGAATATGTCAAGCCAGGTGAGCTCTACTGCTTTCTGGGAAAACATAAAGAATCCTCGGCAGTGGACCGCTAGTGAGTTCTACCTGGTCATTCAAACTCAAAGACGGTTCTGCCACAAAACACCCTGAGAGCTCAACTGGCAGGAAAGAGTAAGAGCCTGCCCTGGGCCAGGGGAACCTGCTGCAGAGGCTGACCCCAGACAGCCTAGAAAGCAGCCTGAGGCACAGCGTCTAGGCTTAGCACAGGCTCTGGGCCCCAGTAACAAATCAGAGTGAGGGGAATCCTGACAACTGTCAATTTTCGAGTTCCAAGATGGTGCCACTGTGGTCCTGGGTGATCTGCCACTGACAGCACAACTCTCAGTCTGTGATCCAGGGTATGAAGAAAGATCCAACTCTTCAGGGAGCAGCTGGCAACAGCCAGATAGGATTCCCCAAGTAAGTCAATTTGGGTAAAGCACAGCCCTAGTGGGGAAGCATGGCGTGAAGCAGGTAAATCAAAACAAAAATCCATTCGAATGACTTGCGCTAACACAGCAGGTGAGTGGGAGGAAGTACACAAAGGAGAATGCAGAGAGAATGTGAAGACCCGTAAGTCACTCAGGGTTCATCTCTGGTGTGCCCAAAGCCAAGTCTACTGGCAACAAAGACTTAACTCCGGCCAAAGCAGGAGCATCGCTTGAAACCAAGAGTTCAGGCCAGGCGTGGTGGCTCATGCCTGTAATCCCAGCACTCTGGGAGGAAGAGGCAGGTGGATCACCTGAGGTCAGGAGTTTGAGACCAGCCTGACCAATATGATGAAACCCCATCTCTACTAAAAATACAAAAATTAGTTGGGCGTAGCAGCGAGCGCCTGCAATCCCAGCTACTCAAGAGGCTGAGACAGGAGAATCACTTGAACTCGGGAGGCAGAGGTTGCAGTGAGCTGAGATCGTACCATTGCACTCCAGCGTGGGCAACAAGAGCAAAACTCCATTTCAAAAAAAAAAAAAAAATACAAAAATTGGCCAGGCATGGTGGCACGTGCTTGTGATTCCAGCTACTCAGGAGGAACCCAGAGATGGAGGTTGCAGTGAGCCCAGATCGCACCACTGCACTCCAGACTGAGTGACAAAAGCTAAACTCTGTCTCAAAAGAAAAGAAAAAAAAAAAGAAACCAGGAGTTCGAGACCAGCCTGGTCAATAAAGTGAGACCCTCCATCTGTACAAAAAATAAAAATAATTAGCCCAGGGTGGTGGCGCACATCTGCAGTCCCAGCTACGTGGGAGGCTGAGGTGGGAGGATCACTTGAGCCCAGGAGTTTGAGCTATGATTGCATCACTGCACTCCAGCCTGGGCAACAGAGTAAGATCTCAAATTGAAAAAAAAACAAAAAAAGCTAGGCATAGTGGCTCACGCCTGTAATCTCAGCACTTTGGGAGGTCAAAGCAGGCAGATCACTTGAGGTCAGGCGTTCAAGACCAGCCTGGCCAACACAGTAAAACCCTGTCTCTACTAAAAATAACAAAATGGCTCACTTTGGAAGGCTGAGGAAGGCAGATCACGAGGTCAGGAGATGGAGACCATCCTGGCTAACACAGTGAAACCCATCTCTACTAAAAAAGTACAAAAAATTAGCCGGGCATGGTGGCGGGCGCCTGTAGTCCCAGCTACTTGGGAGGCTGAGGCAGAAGAATGGCGTGAACTCGGGAGGCAGAGCTTGCAGTGAGCCGAGATAGCACCACTGCACTCCAGCCTGGGCAACAAAGCGAGACTCTGTCTCAAAAAATAAATAAATAAATAAATAAGTACCAAAAATTAGTCGGGCATGGTGGTACGTGCCAGTAATCCCAGCTACTAAGGAGGCTGAGGCAGGAGAATCACTTGAATCCGGGAGGTAGAGGTTTCAGTGAGCCGAGATAGTGCCACTGCACTCCAGCCTAGGTGACAGAACAAGACTCTGTCTCAAAGAAAAGAAAAAAAAAAGAGCAAAGGAAGGGAAAATGGTATCGCAGGGTCTGAAGGCAAACCAGGCCCATTGCATGACAAACAGCAGCATTCCAGGCTGAGTTGAAGGTGTCACAGTGTGCCGAGGAAGGGTTCATTCTGAATAGTAGGCACTTCAAATGAAAGTAAGCAGCAGGTTTCTCAGGGCTGCAGGGTGACACACGCGGCTCAGTTCTACTTAGGGTTAATCCTTCCTGGAGAAGGCAATTAGCAGCAGCTTACTTTCTGAGTATGTTTTCCGCATCGATACTGTTTTTCTCTTGGCCATCAAATCTTGAAGACAAATGCCCAAGACCACTAGATGATTAGTCCCTGGATAGTGGCCTAGAGATTCACATAACTCGTTTTCTACATCGCATCTTAAAGCATAACTCCATCCCAGGGACATTCAGAATTTCCTCTTCCCAAACTCCAGAACTAGAGCCAAATTCCAGACCCCACACCCTTCTTCATCCCAACACAGCCATGACCTGTGACCTTGCTGTTCAGAGGCCATGTCAGCGTTTGCAGGTTCATTCTACCAAATCACTCAAGAATGGGGGAAGGAAAGAGCTAACAGCACTCAGGGCCAGAATAAGAAAAGCCTTGAGATCCCAAATCAGGGTGAAGCAACTTGTTCCCAGAGCAGTGGTGACTCCAGGGACTCCCAGACATAGCAGTCAAAGGTAGGTGGCCTCCATCTTTGTGCCTGACCTCCACAAGATGCTGAGCAAGTCACCTAATTCTGACCATGTTCCTGCCTACATCCAGTGCAGTGTCTGAGGCTCTCTTCTCATCTAGACCACGAGTAAACAAAACTGGGTGACTGCCAAAGGCACCTCCAATCCAGGATTCTAGGACTTCCTGAGTCAGGAGACCAAAGAAATCCAACATGTGTCCAGCTCAGGGAACCAGGTCACATTCTCTGCTGGGGTGGGGCCCCCAGACTGGAAGAGCAGGAGCAGCCAGAGGCCACAGCCCTGGAGAGAAGTGACAGAAAGCAAGCCATGCCTTGGAGCCTGGATCCAGCACTTGGATCTCACTGGCAGATCCTGGCTGGTGTGAGAGCAGACACCAGATGCCAGGGTCAGGAGAGCATCCTTCTCTCCAAACTAAGATCTGAGATGGTTTTCTGTGTGTGTGGGGGGGGGGGTGGGTGTGTATGGTATGTGCGTGTGTGTGTTTATGGTGTGTGTCTGTGTGTGTGCATGTGTGTGTCTGTGTATGGGGTACATGCATGTGTGGTGTGCGTGGTGTGTGTGGGGGTGTGAGTATGGGGGTGTGTGTATGGTCTGTGTGTCTCTGTGTGTGTGTGTGGTGTGTGTATGGTTTGTGTATGTGTGTGCGGTGTGTGTGTATGGGGTATGTGTGCATGTGTGGGTGTGTGTATGATGTGTGTCTGGTGTGTGTTTATGGGTTGTGTGTGTGTGTGGTGTGTGTATGGGGTGTGTGTGCATGTGTGTGTATGTGTGTATGGTATGTGTCTGGTGTGTTTATGGGTTGTGCGTGTGTGTGGTGTGTATGTATGGGGTGCATGTGCATGTGTGTGTATGGTGTGTGGTGTGTGTGTGGTGTGTGTATATGGGGTGTGTGTGCATGTGTGTATGGTGTGTCTGGTGTGTGGTGTGTATGGTGTGTGTCGTGTGTGTATGTGTGTGGGGGATGTGTATGGGGGGTATGTGTGTCCGTGTGGTGTGTATATGGTGTGTACATGTGTGTATGGTGTCTGCAGGGTGTGTGTGTGGTGTGTGTATGGGTTGTGTATGTGTGTGCAGTGTGTGTGTATGGGGTATGTGTGCATGTGTGGGCGTGTGTATGATGTGTGGTGTGTGTTTATGGGTTGTGTGTGTGTGTGTGTGGTGTGTGTATGGGGTGTGTGTGCATGTGTGTGTATGTGTGTATGGTATGTGTCTGGTGTGTGTTTATGGGTTGTGTGTGTGTGTGGTGTGTATGTATGGGGTGTGTGTGTATGGGGTGTGTGTGCATGTGTGTGTGTGGTGTATGTGTGGTGTGTGTATATGGGGTGTGTGTGCATATGTGTATGGTGTGTCTGGTGTGTGGTGTGTATGTATGGTGTGTGTCGTGTGTGTATGTGGTATGTGTATGAGGGGTGTGTGTGTGTGTCCGTGTGGTATGTATATGGTGTGTATGTGTGCACATATGGTGTCTGGTGTGTGTGTGGTGTGTGAGGTGTGTATGCGTGTGTGTGTGGTATGGGGTGTGTGTGTGGTATGTGTGTATGAGGTGCGTGTGCGTGTGTGTCTGTGTAGTGTGTATGTGGTGTGTGTATGAGGTGCGTGTGTGTGGTGTGTATGGGGTGTGTGTGTGACATGTGTGTATGAGGTAAGTGTGCATGTGTCCATGTGGTGTGTATGGGGTATGTGTGGTATGTGTGTGTGAGGTGCGTGTGCATGTGTCTGGTGTGTATGGGGTGTGTGTGGTGTGTGTGTATGAGGTGCGTGTGTGTGTGGTGTGTATGGGGTGTGTGGTGTGTGTGTATGAGGTGCGTGTGCGTCTGTGTGGTGTGTATGGGGTGTGTGTGTG
>NW_012099321.1:4151314-4158528 GCF_000951045.1 Mandrillus leucophaeus | reverse complement strand
GGGGTGTGTGTGTGACGTGTGTATGAGGTGAGTGTGCGTCTGTGTGATGTGTATGGGGTGTGTGTGTGGTGTGTGTGTATGAGGTGCGTGTGTGTGGTGTGTATGGGGTGTGTGTATGAGGTGCGTGTGCGTGTGTGTCTGTGTGGTGTGTATGGGGTGTGTGTGTGATGTGTGTATGAGGTGAGTGTGCGTGTGTTTGTGTGGTGTGTATGGGGTGTGTGTGTGGTGTGTGTGTATGAGGTGCGTGTGTGCATGTGTGTGGTGTGTATGGGGTGTGTGTGGTGTGTGTGCACGTGAATGTGTTTGTGTGTGTGTGTGTGTGTGTGCTGTGGGGTTGTCCCCTCCCTGCTGATGAGCAGGTTGTGTTGCTCATGAGCCTAGGCCTGGAGGCTAACCCTGTGCGCATTCCTCCCGAGCAGTGAGGGGCACCCAAGTCGCCCCGCCCCTTCCCACTGACCCTCTCACCTGGGGGTTGTCCATATACCAGAGGAGGCAGTTAGCCTGGGTGTCCAGAATGAAGTACCTCCGCAGAAACTTGCCGCTGTTCTCATGCTCCTCGATGTCCAGAAACCCACAGATTCGGTTCTGCCGATCCACATAAGGCATTCCTGGGCTCTGCTCTCATCACCCTGCGCACAGGAGGGAGGTGCTGATGAGAAGGAAGATGAAGCAGCTCTGCCTCAGGACCTGCAGGAATCTTTCCAGGAAGCTGGGCTGAGACTCTCTCACCAACTTCCTTCTGTGGGGGCACCAAATGTTCCACTCCAGACCCTGGAAACCTCTCCCAATGTTGAGCACCCCTAAAAATCCATTTACACGTATTCAACTCACTTTTCCAAGGCTCTATGTGCCCAGGATAGCACTGGGCACTTTACAAAGCTCAAACTTTAGATCAGGGGCCTGCATTCAAATTCCAGTTCTGGATACTTGTTAATTGTATGACCACCAATTATTTAACCTTCGTGTGCCTCAGCTTCTGCATCTGTAAAACGGGTTAATAATAGTGCACCTCATAAGGCTTGGGCTGAGAATTAAGTGCTAGTTATACAGTAAGCACTTCCTGAACGGTAGCTATTATCGTCGCTCTGCACAAAACCTTGTAAAGTGGCTTGCAACTCAATTTTATACATGGAAGAAATGATCTCAGAAAGGATGTAAGCTCCAATTCAAACATCTGAATAAAATTCTGCCAGGCTCTTGAACAATACCCCACAAGCACGGGCAACCAAAGCAAACATGGACAGGCGGGATCACATCAAGTTAAAAAGCTTCTGCACGGCAAGAGAAACAACCAACAAAGTGAAGTGAAAACCCACAGAATGGGAGAAAAATCAGCAAATTACCCATCTGACAAGGGACTAATAACTAGAATATATAAAGAGCTCAAACAACTCTACAGGAAAAAAAATATAATAATCTGACTTTAAAATGGACAAAAGATTTGAATAGACATTTCTCAAGAAAAACACATACAAATGGCAAACAGGCACATGAAAACGTGCTTGACGTCACTGATCATCAGAGAAATGCAAATCAAAACTGCAATGGGATATCACCTCACCCCAGTTAAAATGGCTTTTATCCAAAAGACAGGCAACAACAGATGCTGGTGAGGAAGTGGAGAAAAGGGAACCCTTGTATGGTGTTGGTGGGAATATAAATTAGTACAACCACTACGGAGAACAGTTTGGAGGTTCCTCAAAAAACTAAAAATAGATCTACCATAAGATCCAGCAATCCCACTGCTGGGTATACACCCAAAAAAAGGAAATCAGTCTGTTGAAGAGGTATATCTGCACTCCTATGTTTGTTGCAGCTCTGTTCTCAATCGCCAAGATGTGGAAGCAGCTTGGGGACCGTCAACAGATAAATGGATAAAGAAAATGTGGCATATATACACAATGGAGTACTATTCAGCCATAAAGAAGAGTAAGATCCTATCATTTGCAACAACATGGATGGAACTGGGGATCATTATGTTAAGTGTGAAATCAGTCAGCCACAGAAAGACAGACATCACTCACTTATGGGATCTAAAAATCAAATCAATTGAACTCATGGAGATAGAGAGTAGAAGGGTGGTTACCAGAGGCTGGGAAGGGTAGTGAGGGGCTGGGGGGAAGTGGGGATGGTTAATGGGTACAAAAAATAGTTAGAAAGAATGAGTAAGACCTACTATTTGATAGTACAACAGGGTGACTATAGTCAATAATAATTTAATTGTACATTTTAAAATAATTAAAAGAGGCTGGGAGTGGTGGCTCATGCCAGTAATCCCAGCACTTTGGGATTCGGGTGGATCAACTGAGGTCAGGAGTTCAAGACCAGCCTGGCCAACATGGTGAAACTCCGTCTCTACTAAAAATACAAAACATTAGCCAGTTGTGGTGGTGCATGCCTGTAATCTCAGCTACTCGAGAGGCTGAGGTAGGAGAATCTCTTGAACCCAGGAGGTGGAGGTTGCAGTGAGCCAAGATCGCGCCATTGTACTCCAGCCTGGGCAACAAGAGTGAAACTCTGTCTAAATAAAATAAAATAGTATAACTGAACAGTTTGTAACACAAAGGATAAATGCTTGAGGGGATGAATACCCCATCTTCCATGAAGTGACTGTTATATGCTGCAAGCCTGTATCAAAACATCTCAGGTACCCCATAAATATATACACCTACTATGTATCCACAAAAGTTAAACATAAAAAAATGTTTCTAAATTTCTGCCAGGAATTAAGTCACAAAGGACAGCCTCTCCAGCTCCATGAAGATACCAAGAGATTAAAATGCAAGGGGTTTCTGGGGTCTTGCGGTAGGGTCACAGCCCTGGCCCAGCATCTTACATCACTCCACTGTCACTGTTATGGGGTGAATCATGTCCTCTCAAAATTCGTATGTTGAAGTCCTAACCCCAGGGCCTTCAAAATGTGGCTGTATTTGGAGACAGGGTCTTTAAAGGGGTGACTGAGTTAGCATGATGTCATTAGCATGGGCCCTAATCCACTATGACTGATGTCTCTATAAGAAGAGGAAAGACCCTGTGAAGACACAGGGAGGTGACAGCCATCCACAAGCCAAGGCGCAGGCCCTGGACAGATCTTTTCCTCACGGCCCTCAGAAGAAACCAACCCTGTTAACACCTTGACGTTGGACTTCCAGCCTCCAGATCTGTGAGAAAATGAACTTCTGTTGTTTAAGCCATCCAGACTGTGGTCCTTGGTTATGATGGCCTGAGCAGCCTAACACGGTTACCCATAAAGCCCCTTATAATGGAAAGAATGAGGCATCAGAACAAAGTCCCAGGCTGGGTGCAGTGGCTCACAACTGTAATCCCAGCACTTTGGGAGGCCAAGGTGGGAGGATCGCTTGAGGCCAGGAGTTTGAAACCAACCTGGGCAACACAGCGACACCTCGTCTCCACAAAAAAATTAAAAAATTAGCCAGGCATGGTGGCGTGCCTGTAGTCCCAGCTGCTCAGGAGGCTGAGGTAGGAGAATCGCTTAAGCTCAGGAATTTGAGGCTGCAGGGAACCATGAGAGCGCCACTGCCCTCCAGCCTGGATGACAGAGTGAGACCCTGTCAGAAGAAGAAGAAAGGAAGAAAGAAGAAAAAGGAGAAGAAAGAAGAAGAAAGTCCCAGCCCATGAGCACTATCCCCGACTCCAGAATAGTCTCTCTGGTAACGTGGGATGAGCCACACCTTCAAGCCAGCCAGCCTCTGTTCTTGTTGCAATTTTCTTAGGCCTCTCTGAGAGCCAAAGGGAAGGGTGGGAGCTCTATTCTGCTCCCCCAACAAAGCCTGGCTCCTTTCAATGAGCAGAGACACCCAACTGAAATACACACCCAGTGCCGACATGGGACAAGGGGTCCCACCAGGGTCCCAAAGCACCACATGACCTTCAGACTTTCAAGGTCAGACCCCACCACTGCTGAGCCCTGAGAGACTCCAACAGAGTGAAGCTCCTGGTGGCCCAAGCCCTCTGTCCACAGCCACACATAGTTGTGAGATGGCTGCCTCAGGCCATCCCCCACAAGGGGACGCTGGGTCAGCAGGTGAGCTACAGAGACCCAACAGCCCTAGTACTGCAGGCCCAGAGGGACACACCCTCCCACAGCACAGGCTGACATCAGGCGGATTCAGACCAGGCTAATAGTAAGGATGGCGATTGGTGGCGTGGTGTGTTCCCTCCCAACCCCACAAGGGCCAGTGCTGAGAGGCGGACCCTAGGAACAAATGCCCCCCACCAACACAAGGGATTCAGTGACCGGTGAATCCCTTGATCCAGGTGAGGTGAGGGGGACTGGAGACACAGACATCAGGCAGATGCGTCGCGGAATCCCACAGCTACTCACTGTGAAAGGAGAGGGAACAAAGAGCAAGGCAGGCGAAAAACAGGGCAGAGGTGAAACAGCATAGCTAAGGAAGAAGTCAGAGGAGCTGCAGTAAAAGAGGCAGTGAGAAGGACCAACCGTGGACAGAGGAGGTTTCAGAAATACAGCAGAGAAGGATATGTTGCAGCACAGCAGGGGCCGGGGGAGGCACACCCCTGCCCAAAGCAGCATCCCTTCCATTACCGCACCTGCGGACAGACTCAGTGCCTCCTTGAACAAAGCTTCCGCCCCAGCTCCAGTTTCACAACAGAGCCAGTTAGCCAGTTTGAGTTCAGAAACAGGAGAGAGATGGGTACAAGCCAGTAATGAGGAACAGACGCCACAGGAAGATCGTGAAGTCTCCCAGCAGACACTGGGTCAAAGGCAGCAAGGGGAGCGGTCTGACGCTGGCTGGGGCAGGGGAGCATATCCTGGAGAGAAGCCGCAGCTCCCTGGGTGACGGGGGAACAGTAGTCCCACCAGAAGGGTTGGATCAGCATTCCGGGAAGGGTGCAGAGCTGCCTGGTCAGGATGCTGGTGATCGCCAGCCCCCCAGGAAAATCAGGCAAACCGCCTTGATGCCCAACCAGTCACAGACAGATCTGCAGGGGCTGCAAGGACTATCGCTACTCCTGAGGCATCTCCCAGAGAAAACACACAAACTGCTGTGGAAGAGTAAAGCTAACTGTCCTGGGCCCAGTCGCTAAGCATGGTGTCCAACTGAACACTGGCTTTCAAATTTCTCCTTTTAAGCCTGCAGGATTCATCATGCCTGTCTTTTTCTTTCTTTTCTTTTTTTTTTTTTTTTTCTTAGATGAAGTCTCGCTCTGTCGCCCAGGCTGGAGTACAGTGGGGCAATCTCGGCTCACTGCAACCTCTGCCTCCCAGGTTCAAGCGATTGTCCTACCTCAGCCTCCCAAGTAGCTGGGAATACAGGTGCACGTCACCACACCCAGCTAATTTTTGTATTTTTAGTAGAGACGGGGTTTCGCTACGTTGGCCAGGCTGGACTCGAAATCCTGACGTCAGGTGAGCCACCCGCCTCAGCCTCCCAAAGTGCTGGGATTACAGGCATGAGCCACTGTGCCTGGTCACGCCTGTCTTTTTCTGAAGTCAGGGGCTAAAGAAGGCACGCTCCAAAAGTCCAATTTTGTTTCAGGGGCGTCACGGTGGGAGAGGGCCCTCACGGACCCAAGGGGAAGATAAGCATTCAGGTTACAACACCTCCTGACTGTGGTTCTATCCCTAGAAAAAAACAGCTGCTTAGATGTCCTGAGAAGCAGCTGAGTCACAGAGCTCATCAGGAATGTGGGAGGTGGGGGGAAGGACCAGCTGCAGGAGAACGGAGCATCACACAGAAATGTGGCTCTAACTAGCTGCCCCACGCAGCAGCGGCACACTCAGATGCTGCACACAACGTGAACTCAGGTCCTGAGCCCTAATCCTCTGATGGTTCATTCTGATCCCATTTGTACATTCCTTGTCTCAACAGCTGCTAAGATTGGGTCCACAGAGCTGCCCCAGGCCCCCAAATCCCCTGTCCTCACCTCTTCAGCCATGTCACCATCATCTTCCAAATCTTCTCTGGCTCTTTCTCTTCTTCACAGAGGCCTGTGTGGAAGTTAACTTTGCCACCTCATCCATAGCTTCTACTATTCTAGCTATGAGCCAGTGACGGGACAAAAGGGAGTGCCAGTAGTAATTGGTACTTAGATGGGGAACAACTTGGTGTACATATATATGTGATCACCCCCAAATCCTCACCCAAGACCAAGGCAAAGCTTCAAAATGTCTTTTCAAACTCTCACAACACTCTGCCAGTTACATAGTGGGGGTTTTTGTTTGTTTGTTTTGTTTTTTGAGACAGAGTTTGCTCTTGTTGCCCAGGCTGGAGTGCAGTGGAGCCATCTCAGCACACTTCAACCTCCATCTACTGGGTTCAGGAGATTCATTCTCCTGCCTCAGCATCCAGAGTAGCTGGGATTACAGGCCTGTGCCACTACATCTGGCCAATTTTTGTATTTTTAGTAGAGACGGGTTTCACCATGTTGGCCAGGCTGGTCTTGAACTCCTGACCTCAGGTGATCCACCAGCCTCGGCCTCCCCAAGTGCTGGGATGACAGGCATAAGCCACCACGCCCGGTCAAAATCACTTATCTTAAATTTCATTGTATGTTTTTATTTTTTAGAGACCCGGTCGCACTCTTTTGCCCAGGTTGGAGTGCAGTGGTGTAATCGTAGCTTACTGCAGCCTCCCACTCCTGGGCTCAAGCAATCCTCCTGCCTCAGCCTCCCCAGTAGCTGGGACTACAGGTGCACACCACCATGGAGGGCTAATTTTTTAATTCTTTGTAGAGATGGGATCTCCCTGTGTTGCCCAAGCTGTTTTCAAACTCTTAGACCCAGGCAATCCTCCCACCTCAAACCTCCCAAAGTACTGGGATTACAGGCATGAGCCACCACACCCAGCCTTAACTTTCATCTTGCCCTGAGTTCCCCAGTGTGAAAATATTGGGTAGAGGGTGACCTAGTGTGGTTTATCCCAGGAGTTCCCAGGTAAGTCTGTGGGAATCCTAACAATACCCAGCCCTCATCTCCCGGGACAACATGGAAAGCGTTCATGCTGGGGCCGGGCACGGTGGCTCACACCTGTAATCCCAGCATTTTGGGAGGCCGAAGCAGGTGGAGCACTTGAGTCCAGGAGTTCAAAACCAGCATGGCCAACATGGTGAAACCCTGTCTCCACTGAAAATACAAAAATTCGCCAGGCATGGTGGTGCACACCTATAATCCCAGCTACTCGAGAGACTAAGGCAGGAGAATTGCTTGAACCTGGGAGGTGGAGGTTGCA
>NW_012099321.1:4141670-4151264 GCF_000951045.1 Mandrillus leucophaeus | reverse complement strand
AAAAAAAAAAAAAAAAAAAAGACAGAAAGTATTGATGCTGGGTTAGAGCTCTAGATACCCCTCTCTCTAGATGATCCCTTCACCTTGGCTCTCATACCATAATGAAACTATCTGGCAAGTAGCTTCCTGGCCTTCACAACACACAGCTAACAAAGCACACAGGGTATTTGTAAGAGAAGGGGCCTCTATCCAACCCACTCAGCACCCCATCTTCCCTAGCCAAACCTCCCTCGTGTTTTCTGGGTTTAGTGCAAAAATCATAATATAACAAGGCTGGAATTACTTTAACAATCACTCCAGCCAACAACTTTCACATTTGCATGCTTTTTCATGTCCCTATCCATATAATTGGCCTTTTTAAAACTTAAGATGATGTCATGAGCATTTTCCATGTTGCTACATAGTCTTTATGATCATTGTTTCTAATGGTTGCATAACATTAACGGACTGGTTTTACTATAATTTACATAACCTTTTCTCTACGATTAAACTGGAGGTTGTTTCCAATTTTTCACTATTATAAATAAGGCTAAAATTTGTATTTTCATGCTTTATTTCTTCTTTTACATGGAAAGAGCATAAATTCCAAGTAATAACACAACGAGATCACAGGCTATGATCTTTTGTAATTCTTGAGTCCTTTTACAAAACTGCTTTGTAAAAAGATTTCATCTGTGTTGCAACCAGCAATGTATTGTTACCATCACTATAATCTTACATATATTGAATGTTCTCATTATTTTAAACTATTGGTAGTTTCAAATACATAATGACGTCTAGTGAGGTTGAACATTTTTAAATGTTTGTTTCCTATTTCACCTACCTTCCTGGACTTTGTTAAAAGCAAATCAAGAGTATGTGTGTACAGAATTCCTCTCTTTCTGTCTCCCTCCCTGTCCTTCTCTCCCTCTCTCCCTCACTCTCTCCCTCTCTTCTCTCTCTCTCTCACACACACACACCAAACCAATCCAAGACATAGCCTCCTATTATTCCCGTAACTCCTCTAAAATGTATTTCAGGCCGGGCATGGTGGCTCACACCTATAATCCCAGCACTTTGGGAGGCCGAGGCGGGAGGATTGCTTGAGCCCAGGAATTGAAGACCAGCTGGGCAACATGGCAAAACCTCATCTGTACCAAAAACACAAAATTAGCTGGGCATGGTAGTGCATGCCTGTGGTCCCAGCTACTCAAGAGGCTGAGGTAGGAGGATCGCTTGAGCCCTGGAAGTGGAGGCTACAGTGAGCCAAGATCACACCACAGCACTCCAGCTTGGGTGACAGAGTGAGACTCCATCTCAAAAAAAAAAAAAAAAAGTATTTTAATGAAAAGAAAAACAAAAAGTGGGAAGTTTTATATGATCCAGGTTTCTAAGTAGAATATAAGTTCTTAAATATGTACTGCAAATGAAAATAAGTATTTATGATAAAAGTGAAACTCGGGGAAAGTGAGTTTGCATGGAGTATATTAATCAGTGGCAGAAAGCGTGTTAAATGGCAATTAAACTGAGAGATTCCTGGCCAACACCCACCAGTTGACTAGAAGCAGCTCATGAGAAGGAAGAGTCAATGGCTGCCTGCCAGAGAATGAAATGGGGGGCACTGGGAGGCATCGCAGCCCCAAATATCTCTCTACTGCCCATTTCCATGCCTTAGATTCCACCAGTGGAGATTTGAGCCAAGAAAAAAATTACCCTGAGGAACTGAGGCAACGGATGACTTTGTCAGGCTCATAATATACAAGAGACAGCTGGGACCCAGACCCTGAGAAAATAGCACATAGCCCAGATGGGACACAGAGGCACTAGAGGGGCTGAAAGGGAACGATCACTGCTTAAAACAGATGTTGTCTACTTAAAAAATGTTCCTAGGATTCTTATACACCCAGGACAGGAGTATGAACCTTTCTGGAAAGCAATTTAGTTTATATATATATATATATGAAGAAAGCAAAAAATGTTCATACCCTTTGATTTGACTTCTAGGATTCCATCCAAGTCAATCAACAAAGATGCAAAGAAAGATTAAAGTAAAAAGATGGCAACTGCAATAGAATTTATAGTAACAAACAACTGGAAATGTCCTGAACAACACAATGGTTAGAAAATGATTCTTTTTTTTGAGACAGAGTCTCGCTCTGTCCCCCGGCTGGAACGCAGTGGCACCATCTCAGCTCACTACAACCTCCGCCTCCCAGGTTCAAGCTATTCTCCTGCCTCAGCCTCCTGAATAGCTGGGACTACAGGTGTGCACCACCACACCCAGCTAATTTTTTGTATTTTTAGCAGAGACGGAGTTTCACCGTGTTGGCCAGGATGGTTTCGATCTCCTGACCTCATGATCCACCCACCTTGAACTCCCAAAGTGCTGGGATTACAGGCGTGAGCCACCGCGCCTGGCCCAGAAAATAATTAAACAAACAACAAGACATGCTCACAAGGAAATATTACACAATGATTCAAAAACTCTGTTTTCAGGTTATTTTTAATGAATGAGGGGAAAACTCACCATATCATAAGTTTTTTTAAAGATACGAAATGGTGTATAATATGATCTCAATCATCCAAATATTATTCTTATATTCCTATATATGGTCTGTTTTAAAACCAGATATACAGTCACCAAAATAGTAAGTTATGATCTATGGGCTATGAGTGGAATTTCATTTACTTGTACATATTTTTCCAAATCTTCTACAGGGAGCATGTGTTACTTTATTTAGCAGGAGAGAAAGCTATTTAATTCCACACAGATTCCCACCCAAGTGTATAAGTTTTGAATTTGATAATAAATTTCTCAATTCTCCAGAGTCCACAAACAAACAAGGCTTTCCCTAAATTATAGCTCTCCTGGAACTTTTTGTTGTTTTAAAGACCTAAACCTAATAAATAAATGTTTCACATCTCACAATTATCCAAGAGCCAGACATCTACCTGCCCAGAGCGCTTTAGCACCCTCCAAGTTATCTGGGTTTCTTACTTCATATGGCAACATCCTCTGAGCGCCTTTCCTCCTTTCTCTTGCTGGTGTGGTCCCCGGCTCTCTGGTCTTAAGAAGAGCCCAGGTCCTCAGGCTGACAGAATACTCAGTCCCAAGTCGACGCTGCTATTCCTTTAGTCGATGCCACTATTCCTTTATTCCTACAACACATGGGCTGTACCTTGACAAGTGCTCTGGGAAGAGGAAATGTGGACCCTGACAGGAATCCCCAGTGGAGTCTTCCTTCTTGAAACTTGGGAGATAGGACTGACATTTTAAAGTAAGTGCCAGGCGAGGTGGTGTGCACCTGTAGTCCCAGCTATTGGGGAAGCTAGGGCAGAAGAATCGCTTGAGTCCAGGAAGTGGAGGTTGCTGTTGAGCCAGTATCTCGCACCAATGCACACCAGCCTGGGTGACAGGAGTGAAACCCTGTCTCAAAAATACATACATACATACATACATATATACATACATATATAAAATAAGTGGCTGGCTGGATGAGTGAAAAGATGAATCGATTGAATTTTTTTTTGAAATATGATCTCACTCTGTCTCCCAGTCTGGAGTACAGTGGCACAATGATGGCTCAATGCAGCCTCCACCTCCTGGGCTCACACGATCCTCCCACCTCAGCCTCCTGAATGACTCGGACTACAGGCGTGCACCACCATACCTGGCTGATTTTTCTGTTGCCCAGCTGGTCTCAAACTCCTAGGCTCAAGTGATCCTCTGGCCTCAGCCTCCCAAAGTGCTGGGATTATAGGCATGAGACACTGTGCCCAGCCAGACAGATTTATTTTAAAGAAAAGCTATAAAGCTAATAAGTAATGAGAGCTGTGGTTTTCCGAATAGCCCTCTTGATTTTGATAATAAATTTGAATTTGATAAATAAAATCTGAATTTGATAAAAATGAAGATGGCTAACATAATTTGGAGACAGAAGAAATAATAGAGGGAAATAAGGGAGACTCTGCCTGACTACTTTGGCATTTTTGAGATAAATAATAAGAGAAAGTGATAACAGAGACAAAGCCTTAAATGGTACTGGCTCAAATACAAAATAATCTACTACAACCTCAGTTCAAAAATGAGAAAAAAATTACTCATTTTAAAAATTTAAAGATGTTTCTTTCACATTATTCTGTGTTGGCAGGACAAGGAATTTTTTGGGATTTTGCTCCAGAAAATATTCAAAAGGTGCTTTTTGACAAGGATTGGGGCGTGTGGCATGTACATTTTCTGTCCCATTACCCCTACCAGGGCAGAAGCTGCAGGCAGCAGCGTCAGTAGTGAGTGAGAGGTTCTACCAACCAGAAATGGCTCAATTGAGTGACAGGAGAAAGTTTTTCGGGAAATAACATCAGAGATCTCAAAGAGGACGACTGTATGAAATAGAGCAGACAGGAACTGAGGTGTAGAGATATGGAGCAGTCACTCATCTATTGCTAGAATACATATGGACCACATCAATGGAGTTCACATATGTTTAGATTTGCAGTACACATCAAAGTATATTGTGAAGCCAACAGGGCCTTCGCAATGTACAAGCCCAGTAAAAACAACAGCAAAATGCAAGCATGGCTATTTGAGAACACATCCCTGAGAATGGGTCAAAGATTATAACTTAGGAAGTGTGGAAGCCTCCACTTCCTACTGCTCTAACATGGCCGCATTTTGAAACTGTCATGATAGCAGATTCCAAATAGTGTAAGGCGGGAGAATAAAGTGCAAGAGAAGGAAATGTACTGAGAACAAGTTCCCAGAGGAAGTGCAGGGTGAGGAATGCAAACATGTACAGGAATGAGGCGGAGGGAGGATCAGACAGGGTGCTGGCTTGACCCTGAGATAGCCCAATCCCCACTGGACCCTAGAACTTGGAGTAGAGAGCAAGAGATACTCAAGAAGGAATTTTTGAAAAAATATAGGCCGGGAGGGGCGTAAGGCAGGAGTAACTGGAAATTGATACCACTGCAATAAAGATGCCAAAAACAACAAAATATTTCAGACACTCATGACCTCTCTTCACAGCAGCCTCATCTACATTCAAAGAAAATGTGGTTGTTGGAGCCTGCAGGAAACAAAAGCTTGCCCGGGGCTGAAGGCCCATCAGACCATCTCCACCAGAGACGGCACCAGTGCAGGCACGCAGCCACACTGGCTTTACTGCCTATAAAAGGTGAGATCTCCAACTTTCAGAATTGTGAAAGTCCCCCCACAATGAATTCAGTTTCACTGTCGGGCTTCCTAACAACAGCTGCGAGTCCTGGAACTCTAAACTTCATTTTATAATGGACCATGTCTACCAGAGAGGGTACTAATACATGGGCAGTAGGAGAATGAAAAGAAAACATCATTTCTCCAGGCCAGGCGCAGTGGCTCACGCCTATAATCCCAGCACTTTGGGAGTCCAAAGTGGGTGGATCACGAGGTCAAGAGATAGAGACCATCCTGGCTAACACAGTGAAACCCCATCTCTACTAAAACTACAAAAAATTAGCCGGGCATGGTGGCATGTGCCTGTAGTCCCAGCTACTCGGGAGGCTGAAGCAGGAAAATCGCTTGAACCCATGAGGCGGAAGTTGCAGTGAGCCGAGATCGCACCACTGCACTCCAGCCTGGGCGACAGAGCAAGACTCTGTCTCAAAAACAAAAAACAAAAAACAAAAAACAAAAACATCATTTCTCCGACCTACTGGCCTTTTGCATAGTGCCAGGGGTGGGGCAAGGGAGTGGTGAGGGGGGAGCATAAATGGCCTAGCTGTGTTTCTCTAAAAACATGTGCTTCTGTCTCTTGATTTAGGGAAGGAGGAGGGGCTGGGCATGGTAAGGAGGATGTGCAGGTGACAATAATCAGTATGAGTATTTTTTAAAAAAAACTTTTCTTTTTTTAGAGGCATGGTCTCGCTCTGGTGCCCAGGCTGGAGTGCAGTGGTGCGATCATAGCTCACTATAACCTCAGACTCCTGAGTTCAAAGAATCCTCCCGCTATAGCCTCCCGAGTAGCTGGGACAACAGGCACACACTATTACAGCTAGCTAATTTTTCAACTTTTTGTAGAGATGGGGTCTCACTATGTTCCCCAGGCTGGTCTTAAACTCTTAGCCTCAAGTGATCCTCCCACCTCAGCCTCCCAAAGCCCTGGGATTACCGGGATGAGCCACTGCATCCAGCCAATGAGTATTTTTGAGGGAATTTTTGCAAGAAGATGACCATTCAAAAGGGTGTGCTGATTTCAGTTACCTATCCCAAGCGTGCAGTGGAGTGAAGGGAAAGAGCATGAGTCTCGAGCCAGATCTCGAGCCAGACAGACCTGGATGCAAATGCCGACACGTTGCTTAACTCTTCAGGGTCTATTTCCTAATCTGCAAAACAGAGATAATTGCTTTACCTACTTCAAAGGCTGCCGTGAGGATTAAATGATACAATGTGTGAAAAGCGCTGGACACCCAGACATTGGGTAAATATTGTCGTTGTTAAAGTGCATGTGTGGGTGCCTAACAAGGAGTACATGGTCATCATTACTACTGCAACGTTGCTTAACACTGGGCAGGCAGCTGCTGCATGTGCACCTCCATCCCTCTAACGCCAATGAGCAAATGTCAGTGAAAAAGCTGCAACTCTGGGATCCCTCTCACAAGGAAAGGCGTCAGCTTCCCTCGCTCCTCACTCGACTCCAAGAACAACCACATTTTACATCTCTAAAAATTCTCCAGGAGGTTTAAAACAAAAAGTCCAGGCAATCCGCTGACTCCTTCTTGGCCAGGCTACCCTGAGAGTTAACAGAAACCTAGATATGCTCATCAGTTTTCAAGGAAAGGATCCTAGAGCTGCCTCTCGATCCAGCCACGGGCCAACACACCAGCAGAGAGCTGCTTTGCAAGGGGCCAGCCGAATTTGAGTCCCAGCCTTCGCACTTTAACTGCAGTGCTTCTCAAGAGCATAAGGACAAGAGGACCCAGCTTCCCATCCTCTTCATCTCAGCTGACCAGGCACTGTGGGCAAAACGCACACCACAAGGCCAAAGCCCCCAAGCCTTTTGCCCACACTAGGCAATATTAGGAGTCCCTGCCCCAGCAGGGCTGGGACCTCCACAGTGAGAAAGCCCAATTCTGGCTTTAATGCATAACAAATCACTTCAATCAACTGGGGTCAGGGCAGGGAAGGGGCTTTCAGAAGGAACTGTAGAGTCACCGCGCCAACCCCCAGCCTCCTCTACCGACAGGATGGGGCCGCATCCCTCCCACCTCTCGGCTACCCTATCTCCCCCGCCTGTCCAATTTCCCATCTCAATAATGGGCTTATATCAGGCAGGGCCAGGATTCTTCTCTTCCCATAGGCCAACACACTATAATATTTGCTTTCCTTCCTTCCTTTCCAAAGCCTACCAGATTAGATTGCTGGAGTCCCATCCAGCTCACTGAGACAGATGGAAAACGGAAAGTAAGGCAACCCAAACTGTTCATGGTGGAAAAAGAGAGAGGGGGCAGAGCAACCCAGCATCGCAGCACCCAGATCCTCTTTTCCAAGCCCTAGGTCTATCACAACCAGAGTAAGTCGAGCCACAGCAGTTTCCGTGAATCAGAAAAGATATTCTGATGCACTGTTGTCTGCAGCAAGCTCTCATCTGAGTCATCCAGCCTTTCAGCAGGGGCATCACCCACCTGTCCATCTGTCCCATGAATTGGACAGGAGACCAATGCTGCTTGGGTCTTCCTAGTATCCTAGCACTTCAGCAAACACTTGGCTGCTCTGGCGCTCAGCTGATAGGGCTCATCAGCCTTCCCCTTCCCACTTCTGCAGGACAAAAACCTGCACCAACCAAAACCTGCGTGTCTTCAAGATTTATTTTAACCACTGTAAAATATCGAGCTGAATATGGTTCAACTCACTACCATGACATGATGGAATCTGTAGGCCCTATTTCCTTACACAGAAGAGAGAAGAAGAAAGCACCAATGACAAGGAAAAAGAAAGGTTTGCAAAAACTCTTCACCAAAGGGCAGGCAGTTTCTCAATCAATACCAAGGTAATTACCCATCTGTGAAATGAGCAAGGTTCCCATTACCAGCCAGCTAAAATCCCACTAGGAGTGCCACAGACAATTTATAGAAAGTATGCTGTAATGTACAAACAGGGTCAAAGGATACTTAGGTGTAAAGGCAACACCCAGACTAATAACTCCCATGTACCAGCTTGGTGAAGCAAATCCCTACAGGTTTGAGGAACAACGACACTGCTCTTTTCTCTGCCATTTGGACAAGTGTAAACAATTCATGTGTTTGCATTCATTCATTAATGCAACAAACATTTACTTAGCACCTGGTACATGTCATACGTTGGGCTGGCCGTAATCTAGACTACAAGCTAGACCTTTGATAGTGAAAAAATCATCCGCCTTCAAGCGGCACATGTTGAAGAAGGCTAACGTCTGAGATGATGATGATGCTTTCTAAAAGCTTGCTCTGGCTTCTCAAAACAAGTGGGGGGCTTACAAGTCCTGTAAGCTCCCCAAAGACAGGGTCTAGCCCTCCAAAGGTAAAGGAAAAAGAAAAAATATTTGGAGTTGTGTTTTGTTCATCACTGCCTTGCATGTATAATAAATGTCAACTGAATGCAACTGAAATAAAAAACAAAAACTTCTATTCTTTCAAGATCTTTTGCTTTGCTGTTTCGGAAGGCTTTGCAACCAAAGAAAAACAATGACAAAAGAAGGGAAAATGGGACTTGGTCAGATATATGAAGAACACCATTAGTGCAGTCTTGCTACTTCAGCCCCAAGTGCATCTACAGCTCAGCCTTCAGAGCCCCCAGAGCCACAGCTGGCTTCCTGGTGTGGTGCTCTCCCCTCCCTCTTCTCTGCCGTTTGCTGTCCTCTTAAAACCCCACTTGGAGCCCTAAAGAAAGGGGGCGGGCAGGAAGAAGGAATGAGAAGGGGAAGATACATCCTGAACCTGCGTTCACCAAGAAGGAAGGAAGCCAAACCCTAAGGCGAGGGCCTGGGGGCAGGGCTGGCCCAGGGGAGGAGATGTGAGGGTGCTCGGGCTGCAGCGGGTCCTGCACCCCTCTCTGGGCGTGCGGGGACATTTTTCCATTCTAAACGGCCTAGCTTCCCACCCTCACCCACCCTTCTTTTTTCTTTCTTTTTTTAAAAATTTTGGTGAAATCGTCTTCAGGACTGAAGGAGAAAAGGGAAGCGTGTGAGGTGAGGAAGAAGTTGGTGAGAGAACGAGAGCTCCCCTCGAGGGCTCACCCAACCTGGCACCGAACCTGCATTTTAGGGCAGTCCTTTCCACTGTATGGAGTTCCAGAAGCCCAAAGGCCAGGCTGCACCCATAGGAAAGGACGGGTGTCCGTAGGGGAGCCTTCTAGGCCTGTCATTTAATAAGGTAGTCGGGGGAGAGAAAGAGGAGTCTCCATGGCCCAATCGTACCCAAGGGACTTGCCTGGGGACGTTCTCTGCTCTCCTCCCCTCCCGCAGCCCGGGCAGTCGTTGCGGGGCCGGTGCCCCAGCGCCAGAACCCGCAGAGAAGTTTCGCTGCTGCAAACGTGAGAAAATGCAGCTCAGCAGAACTCCCGCCCCCACCCTCTCCGCGGCCCCACCCCCGCAGCCCGACCCC
>NW_012099321.1:4129902-4140898 GCF_000951045.1 Mandrillus leucophaeus | reverse complement strand
CGACGCTCGCTCGGGCAGCAGGTGTTCGGGCAGGGGGCGTCCTCGCAGGAGGAGGCGAGCTGGAGCGCGAGCTCCCTCAAGAACCCCATTTCCTCCTCCCAGAGCCCCACCCAGCGACCTCAGCCGGGTATCCTTCGGATCCTGAGCCCTTAGACTTTGGGGACGGAGGAGTTGGGGTCAGAGTTAGGGTCCCAAGAAGAGTGGCATCTTCAGGTTGTCCTAAATGTGCCCTAAGAGACCAGTGGGCGGGAACGCTCTAACCAGGGTTATAGAGACTTTAATTTCTTTTTTTTTATTTTATTTTTTTAATTAAGACAGGGTCTGGCTCTGTCGCCCAGGCTGGAGTGCGCTGGCGCAGTCATAGCTCACTGCAGCCTCGACCTCCTGGGCTCCAGCGATCCTTCTGCCCCAGCCTCCCCAGTTGCTGGGACCACAGGCGCCTACACCGTGCCCGCTGGGACTTTTTCGGTGTGGCGCGAAGACTCCCTTCCTGCCCCCAGAGCATTAAGGTGCTCTGGGAAAAAATGGGAAACAGGCAAGCATGTGTTACTACGTAGACCTCGCCAAGAGGAACTAAGCTGCTGTGCGCCGGTCCCGCCCCTGCGCTATCTCATTTGATCCACGCCGCAACCTATGGGTACCAGTCCCGTTCACGGTGAGGAAACCGAGACTCAGACGTGTGAAGTAATTTGCCCTGGGTCCCCAGTTAGTAAACGGCAGGTCTGTCAGGTTCTGACTCCGGCCTCCCACGTGGGGAGAGAGACATTTGAATATGCATCAAGTCAAGTGGACAACATCCGAAACATGAAAATGTAGTGGATTCGCGCGGGCCTGCAGGGGCTGGCGATCCTGATGCAAACGTTGTTAATCAGGTGTAAATCCTACGAGGCTTTGAGAGAGGCAGGCATAAGAAGAGGCTGAGGTTCTCCAGGACAAGGACTGGATTTGCAGGAAGGAGGAAGAGGCTGGGGCACATTCCCGGTGTTACAGGAGAAAGGTGGCCTCTTATGTCTCCACGACCGGAGGCCACAACGCCTGGGGAGGGGGGCTCTGGCCGATGAGCCAGGACAGAGGGAGAAGGACAGCCCGCCCCACACGCCCCGAAAGCACCAGTGATGAAACCACACAAGTTTCCTCTTCTATTTTGATTGCCAAAGCAAAAATGAGCCGCGCTAGTCTCTCAGGTGTGAAAAAAAAGACTGTTTGCTTTAGAGCATTTTGCTTTGAATGAGGAAGAAAAGGGGGACGATGGGGGAAAAAACATTTCCCTTGAAATAAATACATCAATGTCTCCTCCCCCCCCCCCCCCCCCCTCCCCGTTCATGGAGGTTTTTGCCACTCATCTGTAAGTTTCAGGCACCAGAACAAACTGAAAAGCATCTCCTCTGGAAGCACGGAACCTGGATTTGAAGCCAGCTCTGCCCGTTTACTGGCTTTGACCCCTGGGCAAGTTGTTTAATTTCTCAATGCCTCTGTTAGGAAAAGTCAGTGAGTTAACGTTTGTGAAGTGTTGAGATTCCTGTCGAACATGAAGTAGGTGCTATGTAAATGTTTTTTAAATTTAAAAATTAGATGATCATTTTCAGTGTGAAAAGCAACACAATTCCATCCAGCTCCAAGCAAATCCGACTGGAATTGAGGGTTTCTAGTATGAGCAATGAGGTAAATTTCTCAGATTTCATGGTATGGTTCATATTAAACTCATAAAACTCTACTCCCCGTGGGGCTGCCTGAGTCACTCCGTCACAGAGCCACAAGTATTTCCTGAGCACTACTGTATTGGATGCTGGGAGGCAAAGAGAAACAGAAGGCCTTGGGTGGTAAGAGAATACAGGTGTCTCTAGAAAGCTGAAGCAGACTTGTGCCCTGGGAATGGCACAGAGAGTAAGTGCTGTCAACTTTTAGAAGGACAAGATATAGCCAGGGGCAGTGGCTCACGACCTGTAATCCCAGCACTTTGGGACACCAAGGCAGGAGGATCCCTTGAGCGCAGGAGTTCAAGACCAGCCTGGACAACTAGGGAAACTTCATCTCTACAAAAAATTTTAAAAATTAATTTAGCCAGGTATGCACCTGTGGTCCCAGCTACTCAAGAGGTTGAGATGGGAGGGTCACTTGAGCCCAGGAATTTGAGGCTGCAGTGAGCCATTATCATACCACTGCACTCCAGCCTGAGTGACAGAGTGAGAACCTGTCTCAAAAAAAAAAGAGAGAGAGAAACATGTCTCTGTGTGGGGTACAGTGGGGGAGCTCAAGAAGGGAGTGGGCTTTGAAATGGGACTTAGATGGATATGGTTTGACACCAGTGGGAGGAGGCCAGGAACATGTTGGACTGAGGGAGGGTCATCATCAGTGCACTCGGGGAGATGCTCATACTTCACTGGAGCCCCATTTACTGCTACACTTGTCCCTGGCCAGGACCCGGCCCCAGTTAGATGACAAATCCTGCACCAATGTCTACTCTCTTTCTTATTCCTGGATCTCCCAGAGCTTCCTCAGAGGACCCCCACCCCCACCCTCCTCTCATGTTACATTGAAGCAGGGGTCAAGTGAGCCTGTGCCCTGCTATGTTTTGCCATCCCTCTCTCTCTTTTGGGGGGGCACTTTTTATTGTGATAAAATACACGTGACATAAATTTTACCATTTTAAAGTGTATATGTCATGGCATTCGGTAAATTCACAATGTTGTACAACTCTCACCACTGTCTAGTTCCAACCGATTTTCATCGCTTCTAAAGGTGACCCCATACCTATTAAGCAGTCACCTCTCATTCTTCTCTTCTCCCAGCCCCTGGTCACCACTAACTTGCTCTCCATCCAGTCTATGGATTTGCCTATTTTTGATATTTCATATAAGTGGAATCATATCATATGTGGCCTTCTGTGTCTAGCTTCTTCTTGTTTTTTTTTTTTTTTTTTTTTTTGAGACTGAGTCTCGCTTTGTTGCCCAGGCTAGAGTGCAGTGGCATGATTTTGGCTCACTGCAACCTCCACCTCCCAGGTTCAAGCGATTCTCCTGCCTCAGCCTCCCCAGTAGCTGGGATTACAGCCCCGCACCACCACACCCGACTAATTTTTGTATTTTTAGTAGAGACGGAGTCTCACTATGTTGGCCAGGCTGGTATCGAACTCCTGACCTCAAGTGATCCGCCCGCCTCGGCCTCCCAAAGTGCTGGGATTACAGGCATGAGCCACCGCGCCTGGCTGTGTCTAGCTTCTTATGTTTACTTTTGCCATCACTTCATTGACACATTTTGAAAGTACAGTATTGCTGTTGCCTAATTGTATACTTTAATTTTGTTCAGTGCAAAAATAAACAGCCCTGATGTCTGAGAATGTGACACTGTATCTGTGGGGAAAGGAATGTCAAAAAAGGACCTTTGACATGTGCTGTTTCAGCCCCCTTGTTGTAGCAGGGTAAAATAAAACTCAACAATTTGCTCAAGGTTTTGAAGCTATAATAGTTAGTGGCAGAGTTGGTTCTAGAACCCAGAGTTGACTACCTTAGAATCTTCTAGTGTTGGTATAGAAACCTTGCCACCAAGATGAAAACTTCTGACCTAGAACCTACGAATCTAAACAGAAAGCCTTATGCACTACTCTAAGCATTTATTTATGTACTTTCTATTCATTTTCAATGTTAATAGCTGGTTAGCTAGATAACCTAACAACCTCCAGTGGTGAGCCAGTGCACCCCGCAGGGAACTATTTTTCTCTGTCCTCATAGATACCCATTACATAAGGCTGCAGCTGGGGCCAGTTAGTTCTGTGAGGGAAAGTGTGGGGCCAAAGAGGCCAAGGTCATTGGTTTGATTCTGGTTCAGGCCAGTTCAGTTTGCACAGAGATGAATTGCTCCAGGGCTACACATTGCACCTCTAATGTTAGCCAGTCATTTTATAAATAGATGCTATGGGTTTTGATAGCAAAGTTTGAATAGTTCTGTGCCGTCCATTTCTAGAATGATTACTCAAACTGCCATTGTTCTATTCAGTCCAATTCATTCCACAATTATCTGAACCCATTACCATTTTTCCTCTTGTATGTCTTGCATTTACTTATTTTCCAGTTACTTACTAATTGCTAATTGTTATGCATGTATTATCTCATTTAAGCTTTATAATGACAATGACCCTGCCATTATTTTATGGTGATGAGATGGCTAAGTCATAGAGATAAAGCGCTGATACAAACCTGGACAGCCAGAGGCCAGAGCCTGGTCTCTTACCTACCGAGCTACACTGGTAGATGCAATGTTAGGCCTTGTGAAGGATATAGAAAAACGTAAAACAAGACTGTTCCCTCCCACCCCGACACTTCCTATATTTATCATCATTTAGAATCTCCATTCCATTGCACCTAGCAATTGCATATCCAAAGAAAGTTATATGGATATATAGATAGCAATATGTGCACACACATATGTATTTATATTCACTGCAGCATTGGTCATAATAGTAAAAATTGGAAATCGCTTTCATGCGCATCAAGAAGGGATTGAACAGGTGCATTGCTACAATCTTATGCTATGCTACACTTAGAAAAGAGTGAGGGCTGGGTGGGGTGGCTCATGCCTATAATCCCAGCAGTTTGAAAAGTCAAAGCAGGAGGATCACTTGAGCCCAAGAGTTCCAGACTGATATGGACAACATGGCGACACCCGTCTCTATGAACGATTTTTAAAAATTAGCTGGACATGGTGGTGCACACCTGTAGCCTCAGCTACTCAGGAGGCTGAGGCAAGAGGATCGCTTAAGCCCAGGAGTTCCAGGTTGCAGTGAACTAAGATCCACCACTACACTCCAGCCTGGATGACAGAACCAGACGCTGTCTCAAAAAAAAAAAAAAAAAGAATGAGGTAGATATCTATGTGAAAAATACTATACATTTTAAGTGAAAAAAGCACAGAGCTTTACATATAGTATGATCCCATTTCTGTAAATAATTTTTTACATGAAAAAGGTCTATAAGAATACTTTCCAAACTGTTAACCACAGTTCTCTTAGGGCAGGGGAAGAGGGGTGATAATGGTGGATTTCACTTTCTAAGAGATGTATTGTGTGAGGGTTCATTTTTTTGCAACAAGCATGCATGTTTTTGGTTATTTTTTTTTAAAAAAGAACAGGAATGATTAAAATTTTTAATATAATTTAAAAGTTCCATGAGAAAGAAAATCATATTGCAACCTTCGAGGAGCTCATCTCTTACTAAGGAGGGAATATAGTATGTACAGAAATAACTATCATAAAAGCCAGAAACTGATACATGCAAAGGAGAGCAGAGATAAAATTCCCTGGGAAGATTATCAACCAGCTGTGGTTGAGAGGGGCAGGGGAAAATGCATGAAGGAGATGGCCCCTTGCAAGGACCTTGAAAGAAAGGTAAAATGTAGAAAGGTGAAGGTGAATTCCAGATACAGAGATGATCAGAGGCAAAGCACAGAGCACGAGTGCATGGGATCTATTCAGGGAGGTGTGGCTGGTACAGCTCAGCTGGAGCACGGGAGGACATACGAAGGATTTTCATGGGGAATGAAACAGGAAAGAAAGGTAGCTGGAGGGTCTTTATTGCTAAGCTAAGGAGTCTGTACTCATTAGTAGGCTTCAAGAGCCACTGAAGGCTTTTGAGCAAGGAAAGGACACAGTTGGAAGTTAACTGGCTCTGATTTCATAGTTACTGGCTGCCTAGTAACTAGACTCTGACACCCAGCTACCTAGTTTTGACTCCTGACTCTGTCACTAATTAGCTGATAGCCAGGGACCAGTGACTTCTCTATGCTGGGTGAAGAGAATGGGGAAGGTGGTGATGACAGATAACTGTCTCATACCATGGCATTTGGGATTCAGTGAATTCATGCTTTTAGGGAACATGGTTAAGTGCTGACAATGTTAAATTTGAAAAATCAGTATCAAACCTTTGAATTTAAATACTCATATTTCATTTGAAACTTTTATCCCAAAGAGCTAACACTTCATGATAAATTATTAACTATTCTTTTTCTCCCCACTCTCAGGGAATTAGAGATTTTTCATCTCATTTTACAGATGGAAGAATTTAGGTTTTAAGGAGAGCGATAGCATCTCAGAATCACACAGCCAGTCATGATCTGAATCCCTGGGTTCTGAATAGTAGTTCAGTGACCTTCACCCAATACTTAAGGTTGTCTCTTAGCTCAAATTCTCAGAGCCTTGAGAGTAGGAAAATGGGGAGTGGAAGAAGCTTAGGAAATTTCTGTTTATGGGGTAAGGGAAACAGCAGTAAAGGACAGTAATAAAGTAAAATCAAAAAAGAGAAAACTCTGGTGGAATATATGGAAGTTTATAAAATCAGACTTGTAAAATATAAACAGGAGATATACATATAAATATATATATACACACACATATACATGCATACTTACATGTGCTAAAGTTATTTCCTAGTAAAAAAGTTTGAAAAGCATTGCTGTACTGCTAAGTCTGACACTAATAGTGTCAGTTCTCAGCCTCAGAACTGAGTGTGTGTGCCATCCCCAGAAATAACAGTCTGCTGGCCAAAAGCACCATTCCTATTGATTCATGCTGATGGCATTGTTTTCCCATCAGTTTGAATAAGTGCAGTGCACCATTCGGAATCCTGTATCCTCAGTGTTGCGCTGCGATTAGAGGGAAGAACTGGGACTTCCCAGTTCAGAGTGAAAGAATGAATAGGTACTTAACTTTGGATCTATGACCATGTTTTAGCACTATGTTTGACATTATTTTTGCTTAGACTAGTTAAATAATTCACTGTTTCAGTGCTGAGCTCACACAGGGGCTACTCTTAATAAATACTTGTGGGTGAATATAGTCAAAGTTATTAGCAAGAATAAATTCTAGCCAGTTTATTCCAAGAGATGCCTATGGTAGTCAGTGAAGTGGGTTGACTTTTACATAAGCAATTCCCAACACAAGCTGATTATTACAAACCATAGAAAACAAAGAAAAGCAAAAAGGGTATTTGGACACATGGACTTATGTCCTTTTATTATTTTGTTAATAGGCAATATATATACTCAGTAAAAAGTTCAAAAGAATTAAATATTCTTTTTCCCCCACTCTCAGGGAATTAGAGACTTTTCATCTCATTTTACAGATGGAAGAATTTAGGTTTTAAGGAGAATGATAGCATCTCAGAATCACAAGTCGATGCTTCCCTGCTTGACTTCTAAATTCTTGTGTTCTCTCATACAAAGGAGTTACCAATTATTTTTTAAAAGTACAAAATAACGGGCTGGGCATGATGGCTCACACCTGTAATCCCAGCACATTGGGACGCCGAGGTGGGCGGATCACGAGGTCAGGAGTTCAAGACCAGCCTGGCCAACATGGTGAAATCCTGTCTCTACTAAAGATACAAAAAGTTAGCCAGGCGTGGTGGCAGGCACCTGTAATCCCAGCTACTCGGGAGTCTGAGGCAGGAGAATTGCTTGAACCTGGAAGGCGGAGGTTGCATTGAGCCGAGATAGCGCCATTGCACTCCAGCCTGGGTGACAGGGTGAGACTCCATCTCAAAAAATAAAAATAAAAAGTACTAGTCCCAGCTACTCAGGAGGCTGAGGCAGAGAATTGCTTGAACCTGGGAGGCGAAGGTTGCAGTGAGCCCAGATCGCGCTACTGCACTCCAACCTGAGCGACAGAGCGAGACTCTGTCTCAAAACAAACAAAAAAAAAACAAATGAATAAAAATAAAAATAAATTAATTAATTAAAAAAAACAACATAGAACTAACTTCATCCTCAAAAAATACTTGAAAATACTTGCCATGTCTGGGCATGCTGGCCCACACCTGTAAGCCCAGCACTTTGGGAGGCCATGGTAAGCAATTGCTTGATCCTAAGAGTTGGAGATCAGCCTGGGCAGCATAGTAAAACTCTGTCTCTACTACAAATACAAAAAGTCAGCCAGGCATGGCACCATGAGTGTGTAGTCCCAGCTACCTGGGAGGCTGAGGTAGGAGGATCATTTGAGCTCAGGAAGTTGACGCTGCAGTGAGTGATGACTGTTCTACTGCACTCCAGCCTAGCCTGGAGGACCACAGTGAGGCCCTCTCTCAAAAAAAGAAAAAAGAAAATGCCTGTCTGCGGATATATTTTTCAAAAAATTGTAGCCAGTTTTGTGTCCAATCACATTAAAACTCCTGCTACTGGAAAAGAGATACAAAACCTAGTTAGCAGCTTGAACTCTGAGTCCTAGTGAAACTCAGCATGAGTCACTGGAAACAGGTAACTTGCTCAGGAATCTTATTCCAAATTTCATCATAATTTGTATAATGACTCCACATGTCCATCAAACTACATTAAAATTAAGTGTAGCACCAAGTGGAGAATTAAGGACGGTCCAGCTTAACTCCTTCATTTAGCAATTAAACTATCACAAACTAAATTTATCCTTACGCCCAATACTTAATGCTGCTGTGGGTGTTTTAATTGCCTGAATGACCAAATGCACCCTTCAGTGTCTGAATTTGTCATAGTTCCAGCTCCCTAAGAAGACATATAGGAACATGGTCACCTTTCTGGCAACTTCAGTCTCTGGAACAGAACTCTGAACTCATAAGGTGAGACGAGAAGGGCCTCTGAGTAGCTAACCAAAGTTCTGGGAGCTTTTCTTAGGTTTGATTATTGATTCCAATTGCATATCTCATTTCAGAAAGCCTGGCAGTATGGTTTCGTAGCCCTCAGCATATCAGAAACCTCAGGAGAATGGAAGAACCACTGGAGAAGTGGGTGAGAGGGTGTGGAGGAGTGCGTGGGTTTTGTTTTTTTGAAACAGAGTCTCGCTGTGTCACCCAGGCTGGAGTACAATGGCGCAATCTCAGCTCACCACAACCTATGCCTCCTGGGTTCAAGCGATTCTCCTGCCTCAGCCTCCTGAATAGCTGGTATTACAGGCACGCGCCACCACACCAGGCTAATTTTTGTATTTTTAGTGGAGACGGGGTTTCACCATGTTGGTCAGGCTGGTCTCGAACTCCTGACCTCGTGATCCACCAGCCTCAGCCTCTCAAAGTGCTAGGATTACAGACGTAAGCCACCACGCCCGGCCAAGTGCATGGTTTTATCCAGTTCATTCCTATGCCCATAAATGGGATTGCTGAAAAGTTAACTAGCATTCCCACAGGTTACATGTGCTTAAGACAATTTTCATCATTCCTGGGGATGACCTTGGAGTAAGATGTGGTTGAACTGTGATCAGTGCCTTCGTTTTAGGTGGAAAGTGCTACGTGGTTTTGCTGGTAGGAGGGGTGGCCTGGTGCAGGGGTGGCAGTGGAGATCACCCCTGCAGTGATAACAGCAGCCTTAATGATTCTCTCGTGCTCTTTTATGTTTTTAAGATATTACATCATGTGCATTATGTATCTTTTTCCTAATAAAAAAAGTTTTTAATTAATGTTAATAAGACTTAACAAATAAAAAGCCTGGAAAAAGTGTACAAATTAAAAATACTGTACCACACCGAGAAAAACCACAATGAGATATACCTGCACACATATCAGCATGGCTACAATGAAAAAGGGTGACAGGCCAGGTGCAGTGCCTCACGCCTGTAATCTCAGCACTTTGAGAAGCTGAAGCAAGCACATCGCTTGAGTCCAGCAGTTCAAGACCAGCCTGGGCAACATGGCAAAACCCCGTCTCTACAAAGAAAAATACAAAAACTTGCCAGGCGCAGTGACATGTGCCTGTAGTCCCAGCCACCCGGGAGACTGGGGAGGGAGGGTTGCCTGAGCTCAGGAGTTCGAGGCTGCAGTGAGCCATGATGACACCACTGCACTCCTGCCTGGGTGACAGAGCAAGATCTTATCAGTAAAATAGATAAATAAATGTAAATGTAAATAAATAAAAATAAACATGCAACTATCATAGGACCCAGCAATTGCTCTTCTGGGCATTTATCCCAGAGAAATGAAGACTTACGGTATTCACACCAAAACCTATACAGGAATGCTTATAGGAGCTTTACTTATAATAGCCAAAAACTGGAATCAACCCAGATGTCCTTCTGCTGGTGAATATCAGACAAAATGTAGTTCATCATACCATGGAATACTATTCAGCAATAAAAAGGAACAAGCTATTGATACACACAGCAACCTGATGAATCTTCAGAGCATCATGCCAAGCAAAAAAAGCCAAACAAAAGGTTACATACTATATGATTCCATTTATAGAACATTTTGAAATGATAAAAGTATAGAAATGGAGAACAGATTTGTAGGTGTCAAAGATTAAGAAGAGGGTATGCGCTGGACACGGTGGCTCACGCCCGTAATCCCAACACTTTGGGAAGCTGAGGCAGGCCAATCGCGAGGTCAGGAGTTTGAGACCAGACTGACCAACGCGGTGAAACCCCGTGTCTACTAAAAAAACACAAAAATTAGCTGGGCGTGGTGGCGCGCGCCTGTAATCCCAGCTACTCAAGAGGCTGAGGCAGGAGAATCGCTTGACTCAGGGAAGCAGAGGTTGCAGTGAGCAGAGATCAGGCCACTGCTCTCCAATCTGGGTGACAGAGCAAGGCTCTGTCTAAAAAAAAAGAAGTGGGTATGGTGGGAAGGAAGGAAGTATGAAGTATGTGTGGCTATAAAAGAACAACACAGGCCGGGCGCTGTGGCTCAAGCCTGGAATCCCAGCACTTTGGGAGGCCGAGATGGGCGGATCACGAGGTCAGGAGATCGAGACCATCCTGGCTAACCAGGTGAAACCCCGTCTCTGCTAAAAAATACAAAAAACTAGCCGGGCGAGGTGGCGGGCGCCTGTAGTCCCAGCTACTTGTGTGGCTGAGGCAGGAGAATGGCGTGAACCCGGGAGGCGGAGCTTTTAGTGAGCGGAGATCAGGCCACTGCACTCCAGCCTGGGCGACAGAAGATCGAGACCATCCTGGCTAACATGGTGAAACCCCGTCTCTACTAAAAAAAATACAAAAAATTAGCGGGGCGTGGTGGCAGGAGCCTGCAGTCCCAGCTACTTGGGAGGCTGA
>NW_012099321.1:4116483-4129352 GCF_000951045.1 Mandrillus leucophaeus | reverse complement strand
GGGTTTCTCCATGTTGGTCAGGCTGGTCTTGAACTCCTGACCTCAGGTGATCCACCTGCCTCAGCCTCCCAAAGTGCTGGGATTACAGGCGTGAGCCACTGCGTTTGGACAAGAAAGAGTTTTAAAGCCAAAAAATTTATTGTGAGTGTTCTCTGTTTGAATAGATGTTATCTATTTTTTTTTTTAATCACTTAAGGACAGGCGCTGTGGCTTATGCACGTAATCCCAGCACTTTGGGAGGCCGAGGCAGGCGGATCGCTTGAGTCCAGGAGTTTGAGACCAGCCTGGGTAACATGGCAAAACTCCATCTCTACAACAAATAACAAAAATTAGCCGGGGCCAGGCGCAGTGGCTCAAGCCTATGATCCCAGCACTTTGGGAGGCCGAGACGACCAGATCACTTGAGGCCAGGAGTTTGAGACCAGCCTGGCCAACATGGCAAAACTCCATCTCTATTAAAAGTACAAAAAATTAGCCGGGCCTAGTGGTGTGCACCTGTAGTCCCAGCTAGCTGGGAGGCTGAGGCAGGAGAATTCCTTGAACCTGGAAGGCAAAGGTTGCAGTGAGCCGAGATCGTGCCACTGCACTTCAGCCTGGGCGACAGAGCAAGACTCTGTCCGTCTCAAAAACAAAAATTTTATATATATATGTGTATATATATATACACACACACATATATATATGTGTGTATATATATACACACACATATATATATGTGTATGTATCCAGACGTGATGGCATGCACCTGTAGTCCCAGGTATTCAGAAGGCTGAGGCAGGAGAAACACCTGAGCTCAGGAGGTCAAGGCTGCAGTGAGCCATGATCGTGCCATTGCACTCCAGTCTGGGTGACAGAGGAGACCCTATCTCAATATGTGTGTGTACGTGTGTGTGTATATATATATAAATAAAACTTACGGACTTATGGTGAACATTTATCCCTCTTGATCCTGGATAACTGAGGCATCCCTATTTATGAACTCCACAGAGTAAGCCCAGTTTTGCACACTGGGGCTGGCAATCCTTAAATCCTGGGGGGCTAACGTTCAGTTTTTAGTTCTGACTTAAAGAGCAGCACTTCATTCCTCTCCCACCTCAACTGCTACAATCCCTCTCACATAGCTGCCCCCATGAGCACTTCCTCTGCTCTTTGGGCATTTGGTTGCTTCCATCCATTTTTCTGCCTTCCTTGAGAAGAAAGTTTCAACACTTGGAAAAACTCTACCAGAACCTCACGTGGTATTCGAGAAAGTTTCTCTCCAGAGCAGAGCAAGGTGCGCATGAAGGTTGGTTAGTTTCAATGTGTTGCCATAAATGCTGCCATGGCTGTCCCCTGTCTTCAGAAGGTGACATCATGGCAGCAAGCATCACATTCAGAAGCAAGCATTACAGCAGAAGTCTGTTAGAATGCAGCTGGTAATTATGTGTTCCTGAGTGCACCATGAGTCAAATTGGGGCCTCCAAAATGTAACTGCATATTCTTGAAATAGTACATCCAGGAGGTCTGGGGGCTGATTTATTTCTGGTTTCTCCAATTTAAGTCCTTGTACTGTACTGTGACCCTGTAACTAATACCCAGTTCAGAGTAGAAGAGCGGCATAGTGTGGTACAAAGAATTTCAGACTAGGAATCCTCTGAAATTGTAGGGACAATTATGTCTACCGTTTCTATTGTTCCAGGTTGTAAAAGATTGGGAAATATAAGTATTATGTTGTGAACAGGAATGTTAGTAAGAGGATGGTAGAAAGCAACAGCCTTCGGCCAGGCACGGTGGCTCATGCCTGTACTCCCAGCACTTTGGGAGGCCAAGGCAGGCGGATCACCTGAGATCACGAGTTCAAAACGAGCCTGGCCAACATGGTGAAACCCCATTTCTATCAAAAAAATAAAAAAATTAGCCAGGCATGGTGGTGGGTGCCTGTAATCCCAGCTACTCAGGAGGCTGAGGCAGGAGAATCGCATGAACCCAGGAGGTGGAGGTTGCAGTGGGCAGAGATTGCACCACTGCACTCCAGTCTGGGTGACAGAGCAAGACTCTGTCTCAAAAAAAAAAAAAAAAAAAGCAACAGCTTTCAAACTTTTCCTTACCTACAACTCCTAAAATGCTGAAAAACTATGTATCTCTTCACACACTTTAAAGTTTGACATCTATAACTTTTAATCATAGCTTTAAGTGTTCACAAGGGATGTATTCTGCAGTTGTTAGCATGGGATATTTTGAAATAAAACTGTCATATCACTCTTTTTAAGGTGTCCAATAGAATCTAAGTACCATAGTAATATGACACTATCATTCATTTTTAAAATTGAACAAGCAGTTCTTTGACAGCCAGAAATGTTAAATCTATCCCTTTCTTCCTTGAACTATACTTCCATTCCACTTTCCCTAAAGAATTGTATCCAAATGTCAGCTATTTTTATGCTTGAACATCTTTTATTGATTGCCCTATCATATTTTCTGAAACAAAAATGCATATGTAAATTGATTTTACAATGTTAAAAAACATCCTGTGTCCATAAGGCTGTAAGTGTTAAAACAGTTTTTGAGACTAAGTCATCATTACAATTATTAATAACAAGATAAAAATATAGTTTATTGATAGTTAAACAAAATACAGTAAAATAGCATTAGAAATTAGTCTCTTAATGAGATAGATGAGGAGGATTTTTAAACATATGTATGTTTATATGTTTGCATACATATATCTATAGTAAACAAGTATATGTAATGAAGTTAAGTATTCATCAATTAATACTACTTATTGCAATAATGAGCAGGATGTAATGTCAATACTTCCCCTATTTCTTTTTCTTTTTTTTTTTTGAGATGGAGTCTCACTCTGTCTCCCAGACTGGAGTGCAGTGGCACAATCTCGGCTCTCTGCAACCTCCGCCTCCAGGGTTCAAGCGATTTTCCTGCCTCAGCCTCCCAAGTAGCTGGGATTACAGGCATGTGCCACCACACCCAGCTAATTTTGCATTTTTAGTAGAGACAGGGTTTCACCATGTGGGCCAGGCTGGCCTTGAACTCCTGGCCTCAAGTGAGGGCTGCCTCAGCCTCCCAAAGTGGTGGGATTACAGGTATGAGCCACCGCGCCTGGCCCTAATAATTTCCCTATTTCTCGTTTTTACGAATGTAAGCTCTGAGCAGCTTTGGTCACATTAATACGCAGATGAGGCTGCAAGGACTTTTGTTATGACAATGTCCAGGGCTAACGAGAGGCAAGAAAACTGGGACATAACCCAGAAAGGCTTATGGCTTCAAAAGGGATCCTGGAATGACTAAAAACACTTTTGCCAGGGAACCTGAGATCTGTTTTTCAGTAAGGCCGTATTTGGTAACATCATTCAATTATGTTAGAGATTTTCCTTCAAAAATTATTCTGTGGGGAGGCTTTTTATGCGTGGGGTTGGGGGTATAATGGGAACACTCTCTACTTTCCACCCAGTTGTGCTGTAATCCCAAAACTGCCCTACAAAATAAAGTTTTGCTTGTTTGTTTGTTTTTGAGACAGAGTCTTACTCTGTCACCCAGGTTGAAGTGCAGTGGAAAGATCTCAGCTCACTGCAACCTCTGCCTCCCACGTTCAAGCAATTCTCCTGCGTTGGCCTCCCAAGAAGCTGGGATTACAGGCACCCACCACCAAGCCTGGCTAATTTTTGTATTTTTGTAGAGAAGGGGTTTCACCATGTCAGCCAGGCTGGTCTTGAACTCCCTGCCCTCAGGTGATCCGCCTACCTCAGCCTCCCAAAGTGCTGGGATTACAGGCTTGAGCCATCGTGCCTGGCCAATAAAGTTTATTCTTTAAAAATATTCTAATGATTGATCTGTTTGTGGACAATTCAATTAGGTTTTTCTCCAAATTTTATGGATAGCAATGAATTGGGAACCGCTTAATCTGTGAAAGGATTTGTATCTGTTAGAAAAGGCTTTCCTGTCTCAGCACAAACACGGATATTTCTCATTGTCCCTTGTCTTGGCCCTGAAGGTTTTTACGACCCAGGGCCACGTCTTTCTTTCCTCTTTTAGAAGTGAGAGAGCTGTTGGGAAAGGAGAGGTGGGAAGACAGAAGCCAGTACGAACTGGCATTCACTGCATCTCAGGGAGATCTAGACAGTGATTCCCTTAAAACTGTGCCCTCTGGGTACCCACTGTTTAAACACCCCTATAGAGGTGATTTAGGAACGCCTTGGGCTGGGTGCGGTGTCTCAGGCCTGTAATCCCAGCACTTTGGAAGGCCAAGGTGGGCAGATCACCTGAGGTCAGGAGTTTGAGACCAGCATGGTCAACATGGTGAAACCCCATCTCTACTAAAAATACAAAATTAGCCGAGTGTGGTGGCACATGCCTGTAATCCCAGCTACTTGGGAGGCTGAGGCAGGAGAATTGCTTGAACCGGAGAGGTGGAAGTTGCAGTGAGCCGAGATGGCGCCGACAAGAGCAACAAGAGCAGAACTCCATCTCAAAAATAAAAAAGAACTGCCTCAAATGCACAGAATCCTCATGTCAGATTTTTAGTCATTTGCTGTTTGTCTGAAATTCAAATTTAACTGGGTGTCCAGTATCTACCTGGGCATCCTGTGAAATCCAAGTCGCTCTTTTGAAGAGATGAAAGAGATGAGAAAAACTGATACCTAAAAAGTGTGCGGGCCAGGCATGGTGACTCACGCCTGTAATCCCAACAATTTGGGAAACTGAGACAGGTGGATTGCTTGAGCACAGGAGTTTGAAACCACCCTGGGCAACATGGTGAAAACCCGTCCCTACAAAAAATCAAAAAATCAACCAGACGTGGTGGCTCACACCTGTAGTCCCAGCTACTTCGAGGCCTGAGGCAGGAGAATGGCATGAACCCAGGAGGCGGAGGTTGCAGTGAGCCAAGATCACACCACCACACTCCAGCCTGGGCGACAGAGTGAGACCCTGCCTCAAAAAAAAATCAATAAAAATAAAAAAGAGGCAGTTCTTTTCCAAAGGTCTTTTCCCTTTCCCTCCATCCAATTCTCAAATGGGCGTACTGCTTTCTCGCCTCTCACAGGGTGCTCCATTTCTACCCCACCCCACTATCTTTTTTTCATCCTTCTTAAAAGCAAAATATAAGCAGACAAAACAACAAAACTGCCAAAGCTCATGAAGGGGAGAAGCCTCCTGGAGGAAACTTGGGTGAGGTAAGGGGTTTGAGAGGTGCAGAGAGAAATAGACAGGACATCTCTGTCCTGTCATCCCAGAAACACAGGCTAAAAAAAAGGAGGGAGAGCAGCAGTTTCTTTACAGCAGAAACTACATTTATGTAAAATGTGTGGATATTCTCCTTTACAGTCTACCCTGTAGACATATAATAAAAGTATTCCAAGTCCAACTACATGTCTGAGAGTCCTTGGTGCTCTCCTGACCTGTTTCATTGGAATGATACTAACCAAGCCTTCTGGTTTTTTCTTCCCCCTTCAGTTCCCATTCACTGCTGCTGCCCTCTCTCACCCCCTCTCATCTCCCAAGCACCAAAAATAATTTGAATTTCAAGCCTTTTTTTGGCCTTCCTGTGGGTGTGGGAGGACCTCCTTTGGGAATTGCTCTGGTTCTAGTCGGCTCCGTCTGTAATTTGGCAAACTGTCTGCACCCTACCCCCACCTTTTCTTCTTAATATAAGGGGAGTTCGGATCCCCACCTCAAAATATATAGTTCTTAGGATAACCAAAGTGACAAGATCCCTCCCAGGGATCCTCACCCCCCAATCCTCCCTCCCCCGTCCCAAAGGGATCCCCTGAGAGTCTGCAGCCTCCACTTACCCCACCCCTGGTTTTGGAAGAACGACTCTCTCTGAACAACAAGGCAGCTCCTCCCTAGCCAGGAGAAGCTACCTCCAGCAACAGCTTTAAAAGGCAAGGTGATTGCGAGAAAGAGGAGGGCGAGATCTGGGCTCTTCAGTTCACGGGAGCCAAGGCGAGTTCCTGTTTCAAAGACAGTTTTAACAACTTATCAAGTTCAGAGACTCTGAGTCTTTCTCTCTCTCTCTCTCTCTCTCCCCCTCCCCCCACCTCCCTCTCCCTCTCTCCTCCACCCCACCCCTTTGTGTGTGTGTGTGTGTGTGTGTGTGTATTATTTTCCTTCTCACCAACTCACCCACATGATCCCTCCCATGGTCCTCCGGGTGACACGTGATTTTCCTTTCTGAAAAAGCCTGTTGCCCAAGCTAGCCTCAAAACTCCTGGGAGTTTGAAATCCTCCCTCCTGGGCTGCCCAAAGCGGTGAGATTACAGGTGGCAGCCACCTTGTCTGGCCGTTGAAATGCATCTTTTTTTTTTTTTTTTGGTGGTCAGACAACACCATTTATTTTTATATTTCCAAATTCTATAGATATCATGTTCATAAAAATAATAAATGAACATACAATTTTATATTTTCTCTAGGTTAATGTTGAATCACCAATAATTACTGAAATTAATCATAGCTAAATATTTAGGAACTTATCTGATCTTCAAAGGTACTTACTAGTGACATTTATGTAAATGTTAGAAAACTAAGCAAAAGTATTTCAAAGAGGCTTTCTCCAAATGACAGTGTCTAATATAGCTTAATTACTCTTGTCCAGTGCTGTAGGTGTTCCTTAGAGTTATTTTAAACAATCATTTTGCAACATCTTTTTTTAAAAATTAATTAATTTATTTATTTATTTATTTATTATTATTATTATACTTTAAGTTCTAGGGTACATGTGCATAACGTGCAGGTTTGTTACATATGTATACTTGTGCCATGTTGCTGTGCTGCACCCATCAACTCATCAGCACCCATCAACTGGTCATTTACATCAGGTATAACTCCCAATGCAATCCCTCCCCCCTCCCCCCTCCCCATGATAGGCCCCGGTGTGTGATGTTCCCCTTCCCGAGTCCAAGTGATCTCATTGTTCAGTTCCCACCTATGAGTGAGAACATGTGGTGTTTGGTTTTCTGTTCTTGTGATAGTTTGCTAAGAATGATGGTTTCCAGCTGCATCCATGTCCCTACAAAGGACACAAACTCATCCTTTTTTATGGATGCATAGTATTCCATGGTGTATATGTGCCACATTTTCTTAATCCAGTCTGTCACTGATGGACATTTTGGGTTGATTCCAAGCCAACAGACACATGAAAAAATGCTCATCATCACTGGCCATCAGAGAAATGCAAATCAAAACCACAATGAGATACCATCTCACATCAGTTAGAATGGCGATCATTAAAAAGTCAGGAAACAACAGGTGCTGGAGAGGATGTGGAGAAATAGGAACACTTTTACACTGTTAGTGGGATTGTAAACTAGTTCAACCATTATGGAAAACAGTATGGCGATTCCTCAAGGATCTAGAACTAGATGTACCATATGACCCAGCCATCCCATTACTGGGTATATACCCAAAGGATTATAAATCATGCTGCTATAAAGACACATGCACACGTATGTTTATTGTGGCACTATTCACAATAGCAAAGACTTGAAATGCATCTTTATTAAAAGTTAAAATATAACCAGAATCTGTAGATGTAACCACCCTACCCTCAATCACCCCGGACACTTGCCTCCGATCCATTTCCACCCCGTCTCAGCCCTTCCTTAGCTAGCATCTGTAGACTCTGGTAAATGTTTGTTATTGACAAGAAAAAGGAAAGGGAAAAAAATGAGAACAAGGAAAAGGACCGCACACTTACGAGTTTTCTATGGTTTGGGGCAGTTTTGTTTTTAAGGTTTTAAAGGTTTCTCTTTGAAAAGATGGTATCACAGAACACACAGAACTGCTCTGAAAATGCAACTTCATTTACAAAACACTGCATCAAAATATTACACGGTCATGGAATCTAATGAACTGAACATGCATTCATGAAACTTAAAAAATACTGAGCAATGCATTGAAAAAAGCATGGTTAAAAAAAAAAAAGACAGCTCAAGTTAAATAAAACTTACAAAGGTTCTGAACCAATTAATGGCTGGTAACAATGTCATTCAAAAATGCCTATAGGTTTCAATAAAATCCACCATTTATTTCTGCATGCCTAGTTCTTGAAAAAACTGTTTGAAGCTGTGAGGTAGATAGTGGCCAGGAATTATCATGCTGAGTTAATTTTACACCTGAAAGATACAAGTTTGCCATACTTAAAGCTCTTGTTAGGCCAGGCGCAGTGGCTCACTTCCAATACTTTTGGGAGGCCAAGGCGGGTGGATCACCTGAGGTCAGGAGTTCAAGACCAGCCTGGCCAACATGATGAAACCCCGTCTCTACTAAAAATACAAAAAGTTAGCCGGGCATGGTGGTGGTGCCTGTAATCCCAGCTACTTGGGAGGCTGAGGCAGGAGAATCGCTTGAACCCGGGGGGCAGACGTTGCAGTGAGCCGACATCGCACCATTGCACTCCAGCCTGGGCAACAAGAGCGGAACTCCGTTTCAAAACAAAAAGAAAAAAAAAGTTCTTGTCGATGCTGGCTTGAGTTGCTTTTCAGTAAAAGACAATACTCAACTAATAAGAATGGCATGAGATAGGATATGTAACAATTTCACCATTCATATACTCACTTTCTGTTTCCTGGTTATATTTTGATTTTTAATAAAGATGCATTTCAACAGCCAGGGAAGGTAGCTCACACTTGTAATCCCACTGCTTTTGGCAGCCTAGAAGAGAGGATCGCTTGAGCCCAGGAGTTTGAGGCCAACCTGGGCACTATAGCAACACTCCCACTCTACAAAAAATTTTAAAAGTTAATCAGGCATGATTCCACACCTGTACTCCCATCTACTTGGGAGAGTGAGGTGGAGGATCACTTGAGCTTAGGAGTTGGAGGCTGCAGTGAGCTATGACTGCACCACTGCATTCCAGCCTGGGTGACAGAGTGAGACCCTGTCTTTGAAAAAAAAAAAAAAAAGGCATTTCCAAGACCTCCATAGGAAGCAGAATTTTTGGTGACCTGGGACAGATTCAGTTCAAGCTTTTCATGACTTTGTTTCTCCTTGCCCTTTTCTTGATGAAGGCGGTGCTCACAAAATTGGTTATATTTTTTTCTTTGTTTTTTGTTTGTTTGTTTGCTTGCTTGCTTGCTTGCTTGTTTTTTGAGACAGAGTCTCACTCTGTTGCCCAGGCTGGAGTGCAGTGGCATGATCTCAGCTCACTGCAACCTCCGCCTCCCAGGTTCAAGCAATTCTCCTGTCTCACCCTCCCGAGTAGCTGGCATTACAGGCACCCGCTACCACGCCCAGCTTATTTTCATATTTTTAATAAAGACGGGGTTTCGCCATGTTAGCCAGGCTGGTCCCAAACTCCTGACCTCAAGTGATCCGCCTACCTGGGCCTCTGAAAGTGCTGAGACTACAGGTGTGAGCCACCGCACCCAGCCCATTTACTTATTTAAAAAAAAAAAAAATTAATCAGGCTGCTATAGTACCAATTGTTATATTCTTTGGAAAAGCAGTTTTCAAGAGCCTTAAAATATTTTTATCATTTGGCCCAGTGATTACCCTCTGGAAATCTATCCAAAGAAAATGATCTAAAATTGCAAGTGAGAAAAAATTAAACATAATGTGTTATGGGACTGAATTATGCCTCCCCGTAACCCCCAATTCACATGTTAAAACCCTAACCCCAGTAACTCAAAATTGACTGTATTTGGAAGTAGAGCCTTTATAGAGATGACGAAGTTAAACAGAGTCTATTAAAATGGGCCCTAATTCAATCTGAGCAGTGTTTATATAAGAAGAGGAAATTTGAATACACAAAGAAACACCAGGGATGCCCAAATACAGAGGAAAGGCAGTGCAGACACAGGGAGAAGGTGGCCAATGGCAAGCCCAGGAGAGGAGCCTGGGCAGAAAACAACCCTGCTCCCACCCTGATCTTGGATTTCCAGCCTCCAGACAGTGAGAAAAAAAAATTCTGTTGCCTAAGCCACCTAGGTCTATAGTACTTTGTTATGGTGGCCCTAGCAAACTAATAGATGACTTTTTAAATAATTATATATATTTAAAATAGAGAACAATTCGAAATGTCCTAAATGTTCAACAATTGGAAAAAGAGTATCATACAGTCATCAAAATGCTGAGGCTGTATGGAAAAAACTGCTTACAAGATAATGTTTCGCCAAAAAAAGCTAGATGCCAGGCACAGTGCCTCTCACTTGCAGTCCCATCTACTTGGGAGGCTGAAGGAAGAGGATCACTTGAGACCAGGAGTTTGAGACCAGCCTGGACAACATAGCAAGATCCCATCTCTAACATAGAAAACATCATATGTGCCCCATAAATATGTATAACTATGATGTACCATAATAATAAAAATAAAATAATTTTGAAAAATTGTATGTTGTCATCTGGGTTATTTTTAAAAAGCAAGACACATTTTATTTTATTTTATTATTATTTTTTGAGATAGCGTCTTGCTTCGTTGCCCAGGCTGAAGTACAGTGGCACAATCTCAGCTCACTGCAACCTCCACCTCCCAGGTTCAAGCCACTCTCCTCTCGAGTAGCTGGGATTACAGGCACCCGCAACCACACCTGGCTAATTTTTGTATTTTTTAGTAGAGGTGGGGTTCCACTGTGTTGGCCAGGCCGGTCTCAAATTCCTGAACTCAAATGATCCACTCGGCCTCCCAAAGTGCTGAGATTACAAGCATGAGCCACCATGCCTGGCCACAAGATACATTTTGTATACACACACACATACATGTGATTTTGACTATAAAGCCTATGGTCGGTGGAAAAAACTAGGAGGAAAAAAAGCCCATTGTAGTATTGTTTTAGAAGATGATGATTATTATTTATATTCTCCTTTCCCTATTAAAGAGTTAAACCTATTGTTATTTGAAATACAACTTATTTAAATAAGCAGGTAAAATAGGGCACTCCATAAGTGGACCTGTATGAATGTACTCTCACAGAGAGTAGACTTCCGAAAGGAAACAGTATTGTTTGGACTGAGGATGTGGTTCTTGGTCTCAAGCGCACCAACTGTATTGATAACATTCCTGCCCACATATCCCCATGTTCAGTGCAGCAGGTTAAAAGATGTTCTGCACATCATGCCTTCTTTTTGTTTGTTTGTTTGTTTTTTGTTTTTCGAGACAGGGTCTTACTCTGTTTTATTACTATTATTATTATTATTATTATTATTATTATTATTTTTAGACAGGGTCTTACTCTGTTGCCCAGGCTGGAGTGCAGTAGCATGATTACAGCTCACTGCAGCCTCCACCTCCTGGGCTCATGCAATCCTCCCACTCAGCCTCCAGAGTAGCTGGGACCACAGGTGCATATACCATGCCCAGCTAATTTTTAAAAAATATTTGTGGGGATGAGCTCTCACTAGGTTGCCCAGACTGATCTCAAACTTCTGAGCTTAAGTAATCTTCCTGCCTCAGCCTCCCAAAGTGCTGGAATTACAGGCATGACTCACTGCACTTGGCCTGGATGTCATTCTTTGATTGGTCCCAGTGTGACTGAAACCCTTTGTCTTTTTCTCAGAGAGGACAGGCAAGGGCAGATGTCCCCCACTTGGCTTTCTATATGCTCTTCTCTGAGCTCTGCCATGATGGGTTCTCATCTAGTCAGCCTGGGAGCAAGCTATCCCTAGGAGGCCCGGGGAAGGCCAGCAGGTCCCTGGAGCTCAATGTCCCTTTTATCCATCAGAGAGATGCATTCTCAGAAAGAAACGGCACTCATGTCTCCTCTCCTTTGCATCCATACTCTTTCCATCCTCCTCTGATGAATGTCTTTCCTTTGACTTCAATCATCGTGCATGTGGACAGCTCCTGAGTACGTGTCTGCAGCTTGAGCCTTTCTACTTCTCTCTACATTCCCATATCGAATTCCACGCTGGTCTTCTACCTCCGAATGCCCCAAACCTAATATACGTAAAACTCATCTTATTGACTTTGCCTCATAAACTTCTCTCTCTTGCATTCCTTGTCTCTATAATAAAGACATAACTTCCACTCTGTCACTCAATCCAGGAACCGAAATGTCATTGTCACTCCTTCTCTCTCACCACCCACAGCCAATTAGTCATCGAGCCGTATCGATTCCCACTGCCTACACCCCTTCCATCTCCTCCTCCCTGCTCCCAGCTCCTCTTCATCTTAGTTCAGGCTCATGTTAGTCCTTGTTTGGGTCATTCACTCATTCAGGCTCTGGGAGCATGTTGGTGAATAAGATAGGAATGAGTCCTTCCCTCGTGAAGCTTGCGGGTATGAAAGACAATAATCAAACAAAAGAATCCCATGTTTATGGGAGTATGTTAGAGTAATATGAAGAATGTACCGTTTGCTTGAAGAAGGGGAAATTAAAATTGAGACTGAGAAACTACTTAAGAAGAAAGACTCACGGAGAGAGCTCAAAGACAAACACTCCAAGAAAGAGAAACAGCAAGCAAATGCAAGGCTCTGAGGTGAAAAGAGCTCGCCATATTGGAGGGACTTTGGCTGCCATGTTGCTCTGAGAGGAAAAGCAGAACCAGGTGGCATGGAGAAGTGGGCAGGGCCCTTCTGGGCAACAATGAGAAGTCTGGATCTTTTTTTGTTATTTATTTATTTATTTATTTATTTATTTATTTATTTATTTTGAGACGGAGTGTTGCTCCGTCGCCAGGCTGGAGTACAGTGGTGCCATCTCGGCTTACTGCAACCTCCACCTGCCGAGTTCAAGCGATTCTCCTTCCTCAGCCTCCCGAGTAGCTGGGACTACAGGCACGCACCACCACACCCAGCTAATTTTTGTATTTTTAGTAGAAACGGGTTTCACCATGTTGGCCAGGATGGTCTTAATCTCTTGACCTTGTGATCCGCCCTCCTTGGCCTCCCAAAGTGCTGGGATTACAGGAGTGAGCCACTGCGCCTGGCCTTTGTGTGT
>NW_012099321.1:4115328-4116313 GCF_000951045.1 Mandrillus leucophaeus | reverse complement strand
TTTTTTTAGTAGAGATGGAGTTTCACCATGTTGCCCAGGCTGGTCTTGAACTCCTGGCCTCAAGTGATCCACCCACCTGGCCTCCCAAAGGACTGGGATTCCAGGTGTGAGCCACTGTGCCCTGCCAGAAGTCTGAATTTTACCTTAAGCTGTTGAAAAGTGTTAATCAGGGGGGTGACCTGTCTCCCTGGGCCTTCCTTATCTCTTCAGTCCTTCTTCAGCGTGGCTTCAAGGTTGATCTTTCCAGGACAAGTATATGATCATGTCTCCCTGGGTTTTAAAAATTTCCAGTGGCTCCCGTTTGTCTGCTGTTAACACCTAAACTGCTTAGCTTGGCCTACAAGGCCCTGAATGTTCTTGTCCTATGTTTCGCTCCATCCTTATTTTTCCCTGTGTCTCTTTATCCCCTTTGCCCGGCCATGCCAAGCGACTCCCAGGTTGCCTCGTGGGTTCTGCCATGACTTTTCTCAGGATGCATTTCTCTGGGTACAGCATTTCCTACACCATCCATCATCAAACAAAAATCTACACATCCTGCAAGCCAAAGGTCAAATGTCACCTCATCTTTCCTAATCACTGCCCCCGCGATAGAATGGACTGTTCCCACAGGGCATGGTGGTTCATGTCTGTAACCCCGGTTACTTGGCAGGCTGAGGGAGGAGAATAGCTAGGGTCCAGGGGTTGGAGGCCAGCATAGGCAACATAGTGAGACCTCCATCCCCCCAAAAAAAAAAATTTGTTTTAAACGGACGATTCCCTCCTCTGTATCCTCAATGTTTGACAGCACGTGTCTGTTTACATGCATCTCTCCCTGTTCACACATGACCCTTTGTTACTCATATTTATTCCCTACCAGTGAGCACAGAGCTTGGAGTACTTTATTGTGTAAAAAGAACGGATTTCCCTCGTTTTGCATATTTAGATTACACATGATAGTTCTGCCAAAGGAGCAGGAAACCAGATGCTTGAAGCTCAGTGAGAATTT
>NW_012099321.1:4096563-4115116 GCF_000951045.1 Mandrillus leucophaeus | reverse complement strand
TTTTTAGTAGAGATGGGGTTTCACCATGTTGGCCAGGCTGGTCTCGAACTCCTGACCTAGTGATTCACCTGCGTCGGCCTCCCAAAGTGCTAGGATTACAGATGTGAGGATTTTAATGAACATATCAGTTGAGACTTTATAGCAGATCTCTGTCTTTGAGCTGCCAGTATTCCCAGCATAAGCTACATCCACACGTTGAGCCCCACTGGCAAGGAGGGAACTTGGAAGGAGTTTGAGCAAGTAAAAATATCTATGGGGCGGAAGCTATTTTGAAGCCTATTGACTTGTTAGCCACCTCTCATCATTCTACAGTGTCCGCACCATTTCCGCAGTCCTCATCCAATCACAGATGGTACCAGGGGATGCATTAGCTGCTTGAAGCAGGACTGTCAGAGACAGAATCTGTCACTTCATAATTCCTGCTAAAGCTGGACCTGGTGGCTTGCACCTGTAATCCCAGCAATTTGGGAGGCTGAAGTAGAACTTTTCAGGCCAGGAGTTCAAGACGAGCCTGGACAACATAGCAAGACCACATCTCCACAAAAAAAATTAAAAATGGCCGGGTGCGGAGACTCACACCTGTAATCCCAGTACTTTGGGAGGCCGAGGCAGGTGGATCATGAGGTCAGGAGATCAAGACCATCCTGGCCAACATGGTGAAACCCCATCTCTACTAAAAATACAAAAATTAGCTGGGCATGGTGGCATGCACCTGTAGTCCTAGCTACTCAGGAGGCTGAGGCAGGAGAATCACTTGAACCCGGAAGGTGGAGGTTGCAGTGAGCCGAGATTGTGCCACTGCACCCCAGCCTGGCAACAGAATGAGACCCTGTCCCCCCAGCAAAAAAAAAAAAAAATTAAAAATTAGCTGGGTGTGATGGCGTGCGTGTAGTCCCAGCTACTCAGGGAGCTGAGGTGGGAGGATTGCTTGAGCCCAGGAGGTTGAGGATGCAGTGAGCCATGATTGTCACTGCATTGGAGCCTGGGCAACAGAGTGAGACCCTATTTGAAAATTTCAAGTAATTTCCGGGTAAGTGCTCTGCACTGTGGAGTGTAGGTGGGGGGAAATAAAAAAGTAAATAACTTGTTTCCTACATCTAGGGAACAGAAATCATGACTCTGTCCATAGAAGGCACCAACTGATGGTTGTTAATTGACACACTGATAGGCAAGACATAATTAGTAGATAAACTTGGGCTATATAATCAAGCACTGGATGGTACGTTACAGGCAGCAAAAGCTACAGATGTTTTTCAAGGTCTCTTGACCTTGATGTTGAAGGTCAATGCATGGCTCCTACCAGCTTGAGTCTGCTTATCATAGACTGGGCCACAAATGAGGATGAAGCAAAAGAGAATCCAAAAATTACCAGATGTTAAGGGTTACCGAAAAAAAGAAAAAGAATCAGAAAATGACCCTGCCAAGTGCTCAAAGTGGTTTCTCTGCTGTCTATCAAATGACTTGCCGTGTGCTGAGAAACACCTTCAGAATGAGTGCCCTTCCTGCCTTTTCAGCATCTGCTGCTCAGAAGAAAGCGGGGCAGAAGTGGCCCAGAGTAGCGAAGAGGTGGCCAGGGAAATACATCTAAGGCCAGTCTGTGCACTTCTGCTCTCCAGGTTTGAGAACTGCCGTCACTGATTACTGTTACATGAGTTCTTACTGAAAAAAGTCATGATGGGGACAAATGAAGGCAGATGTATTCCCCGTGCCAAAGACCAGTGGTGCTAAGTTCCCTTGCTCTCTGGACACAGCTGATTCAGAAGCTTTGCCAAGTGGATGTCATTGCCTGCGCCTGCGCCACAAGCAGCACAACTTAGAAGACGGCAGCTTGTTGCAGCTCGGATGAGATGTGACCATGACCAATTTCTGAAGAAAGATGTGAAAACTTTAAATCAAGCTATAAACCGTGATGGCCCTTCTTTTCATAAATCCTAATTGTGGTGATTTCATTTGGTCTTAAGCATCAAGCAAACGACAACTTCCTTTGTTTTTTTTAAATTTAATTTTACTTTTTGTGGAGATAGGGTCTCACTATGCTGCCCAGGCTGGTCTCAGACTCCTGGTCTCAAGTGATCCTCCCTCCTCGACGTTTTTTTTTGTTTGTTTGTTTGTTTTGAGACAGAGTCTTACTTTGTTGCCCAGGCTGAAGTGCGGTGGTGTGATCTCAGCTCATTGCAACTTCCACTTCCCAAGTTCAAGCGATTCTTATGCCTTGGCCTCTTGAGTAGCTGGGATTACAGCGGCCCACCATCATGCCCGGCTAACTTTTGTATTTTTAGTAGAGGTAGGGTTTCTCCATGTTGGCCAGGCTGGTCTTGAACTCCTGACCTCAAGTAAACTGGCCTGCCTCAGCTTCCCAAAATGTTGGGATTACAGGTGTGAGCCACCATGCCCAGCCCCTCCTCAGCCTCTTAAAGTAGGGGGATTACAGGGGTGAGCCATGGCGCCCAGCCCAAAATGCAGCTTCTTGGTGAAGGTTAAGTCAGTGTTTCTCCTTACTTAATGGTCAAAAATTTCAGCTGACTTTTTGTTTTGTTATTTTTTTAGCTTTCCATGTATTTATGTCTTGATCTAATACAGAGGACATGGTGTTTCCAGAGCAGGAGTTCGTTGTCCATAGTAATCTTGTGCAAAACATCTGTGACTGGACTGACTTAGCAAGTTTTAGCCTTTAGATCACAGCAAGGCATTAATATTGATTAACTAACATCTCTTGTAGAGCCCATCTTCACATAGCTCCAAGTGCACACACAAAAAAGTCCTTTACAGCTATGTTGAGCTAGCTTTTGACCTCTGAATCTCGTAAGAGTTTCTTACATTCTTTGCTTGGCCAGAATCTTCTTTCATCTTTTCTGCAGAAGTAGAACCTGTGTCTCCAAAGACAAATAAGGAATTTAATTCGGTGGCTTTTCGTTTCTGGGGTAAGAAATGGCGCCATTTGTCAGATGTACTGTCCACCTAAGGCCCTTTCTCCAACATAGGGACCAAGGGACAGTGAATTTTTGCTCTGAATATCAATTGTAAACACAAATTCACCCTGGAACTCAGAACCTAAGCCTTGGTTTTATTTTTATTTATTTTTTTAATTTTTGAGACAAGGTCTTGCACTTATTGCCCAGGCTGGAATGCAGTGGTGCAATCATAGTTCACTGTAACCTCGAACTCCTGGGCCTCAGCCATCCTCTGGCCTCAGCCTCCTGGGTAGCTGGAACTACAAGGTGTGAGCCACCAGGCCCAGCTAATTTTTAAATTTTCTGTAGAGGTCTCACTCTGTTGCCCAGGTTGGTCTCCAACTCCTGGTCTTAAGCAATCCTCCTGCCTTGGCCTCCCAAAGCACTGGGATTACAAGTGTAAGCCACCATGCCTCACCCTAAACTTTGATTTAAAAAAAAAAAACAGCCAGACACAGTGGCTCATGCCTATAATCTCAGCAACTTGGGAGGCCAAGGCAGGAGGATCTCTTGAGGCCAGGAGTTCAAGACCAGCCTGGGCAGCACAGTGAGACGCTGTCTCTTAAAATTTTTTAAAAAGGTAAAACAAAGATGTTAGTAGCATCTGATGTTAATAACATTGTGACTACAACCAATTAGCTAATTTGTTTTCTGAGTAGCCGCTTACATTAGCCACATCATCTTAAATAACTTAGGTTTTTACCTCCTTCTAACATCAGCTTAGCAGTAGCCTATCTTTAGATAAGTCACTTAAAGTTTCACTTGAAAGGGATCAAAACAATCAGTAATTGAAGATGGAATTAGACACACCGGGTCCAAAAAATTATGTACCCAACAGTCAGCTTTTGTGAGTTGGCACCTCGCCAGCCCCATCATCCATATTTTAAAATGTTGAGTGTGCGTGTGCACCAGATGATTCATCCAAGCTGCTCTGGAAGTTGTCTCTGCTGGTGACAGTAAAGCCGACCCACCCCCTGTCCTCCCCTCTGCCTGGTGAAAATGCAGACTATCAGTTCTGTGGCACTGTCACAGCACATCGTGGCCTTCTTTATTTAGGTGCAATGCTGGTGGGCAGCATGCTCCTACACGCAGCTTTCCATCTCTCGATCACATTCCCCCACCACTTTTATCTGCCTGCAACACCCAAATGTTCATGCCCAAAAAGACAGTGAGGACTTGAAGATCCCCGGGGTCCTCAGAACCTGCAGAACAGGCCCCTCCAACAGATTAGCACTTGGCTTCATTGGTCCTCATATCCAGAAAGGTTAGATATTAAACTGTTTCCCAGCTTTAGATCAATGCAGGAGCCTTGCTCTCTCTTCCTGCTTACTGAAGATATAACAAAAGAGATTCTAAAATTGCTGGTGGTACCAGCTCTTGGGTTTCTTTCTTTTCTTTTCTTTTCTTTTCTTTTTTTTTTGAGATGGAGTCTTGCTCTGTCACCCAGGCTGGAGTGTAAGTGGTGTGATCTTGGTTCACTACAACCTCCAGTTCTTGGGTTCAAGCCATTCTCCTGCCTCAGCCTTCCGAGTAGCTGGGATTATAGGTGCCCACAACCACGCCTAACTAATTTTTGTATTTTAGTAGAGACGGGGTATCACCATATTGGCCAGGCTGGTCTTGAACTCCTGACCTCAGGTGATCCCACCTGCCTTGGCCTCCCAAAGTGCTGGGATTATAGGCGTGAGCCACTGCACCCAGCCAGCTCTTGGGTTTCTTTTAACAAAGATTTTGGGGGCAGATCTGTGCTCTGAGGATAAAGCTAACCACCCTAAACACAAGAGTCCTTCTCTGGGGATCGTCCATCTCTCCCAGTGTCCCCTCCTTGAAGCCCATGTCCCCTCCCTTCTCCACGCCCTCCAAAGACTTTCACATTCAGAAGGAAAGTCGGGCATCTTTAAACAAACAAACAAGCAACTGTAGATGTTTCAAGCTAGCCCTACAGGCTTCCAGCTCTCTCCCTACCCTTCTTCTTATTCCCCCACTCCTGGCTCCTAGTCAATGACTAAAGCTCTCCAGGAGTATTTATGGAGAGGGTATCTATTGTTGACCTTGTGATCGCACTAATCCTTGGCTCGGGGTTGCTCTGCTCTGCTCTGAACGAGTCACAAGGGTGATTGGGTGGGAGTAGGGAGGAGGACAGTGCCTCATTCAGGAACAGTACATTTATTTATAGAACAGGCCTTTTCCTCTTCTTCCTAGAATCATCTGTTAATGCCGCGGTTGCCATATCCTCAAACACTCCCTTTGGGAGAGAGACGATGGGGGCCCAGGACTTCACAATTAAAGGTCAAAGTTCTCAGAGTCAGGGCACCAAAAGACTCCTCTCCCCATGTCTACGGACAAACCCGGAGAAGCTCAGATTCCTAAGAGCTGTGGACAACTGGGCATCATGATTTCCTCGATAGCCCCAAAGGTATAGCCAAATGCTTCCTCCTGGAGACACATGACTCAATGCCTGCGGGGTGGGGAGTGGGAGCTCAATTCCTGGGAAATTCTGGCCTCATTCTGGCAGTATTTGGGATCCGCTAGGCCTAATAATCCCTTTTATGTTCTTTGATTTTTATTTTTTGAGACAGAGTCTCGCCCTGTCACCCAAGTTGGAGTGCAATGGTGCAATCTTGGCTCACTGCAACCTCTGCCTTCCAGGTTCAAGCAATTCTCCTGCCTCAGCCTCCCAAGTAGCTGGGATTGCAGGCATGTGCCACCACGCCTGGCTAATTTTGTATTTTTAGTAGAGACGGGGTTTCACCATGTTGGCCAGGCTGGTCTCGAACTCCTCACCTCAGGTGATCCACCTGCCTCAGCCTCCTAAAGTGCTGGGGTTACAGGTGTGAGCCACCGTGCACAGCCAGCCCAATAATTCTTTTGGGGGGTTCTGAAAAATAGGCTGGGAAATTGCTATGGATACGAGAGTAGGGAGATGCAAAGGGCATCACCTTGTTTATCTTGTAGCACATGATTGCCACTATTTGAATTTAAAAAAAAGAAAAGAAAAGGAAAGAAAAATACAGGGCTTCAGGCAAGGAGTGAAAATGAAGGCCACCTGCATAAAGCTGGAAGAGGACCCTCAGATCCACAAGGCCTGCTTAAGCTTGGAAACATGTAGCCCACAATTATCTGCTGCCCTGTGTGACTGATTTCTTCTTGTGTTCAAGTTCTGACTGAACCAGACAGCAAATCAGTTGTGGGCAGAAGCCTTAGGGAACAGAGCTGGGTACAAAATGAGTTCTCAGAAATCCCTTGTGGATTTTCAGTCGTGGATTCTTATAAGTGACTATCATTAGCATTAAAAGATGTTTTTTGAAGATGGTGATGATTGATGATAATAATGTTGATGTTGATGATGATGTTGATGATGATGATTGATAATGATGATGATGATTGATGATGTGATGATGGCAAAATCCTACTGGAGGAAGGAACCCCGTGTCTTTTTTATTTCTTTCTTCCCTCTGCCCAGAAAGTTCAGTGTAAATAGTAGGTTTTACAAAATAATTTGCTAGATTATCAAATAAATCGTAATGATAATCATTCCATGTCTCTCAAATAAAACCTTTCTTTTTTTTTTTTTTTGAGACAGGGTCTTGCTCTGTTGCCCAGGCTGGAGTGCAGTGGCACGATCTCAGTTCACTGCAACCTCCACCTCCTGGGTTCAAGTGATCCTCCCACGTCAGCCTCCCAAGTAGCTGAGACTACAGGCATGCACCACCACTGGGCCTGGCTAATTTTTGTAGTTTTTGTAGAGATGGGGTTTCACTATATTGCCCAGGCTGGTCTTGAACTCCTGCGTTCAAGCAATCCACCCACCTCAGCCTCCCAAGGTGCTAGGATTACAGGCTTGAACCACCACGCCCAGCCTGCACATGGGACATCTAAGTTGCTGTGTGCTGACTTTGATTAGGCTTGAAGATTTTCTTTCTCTTAAAGAAACAAAACAAAAATAGGATCTTGGGAGCCTGGTGATCAGTTCTCCATATAGCTCATCTGAGTTTGTGCTATCACAAGGTAGTGGTTCTCAAACTTGAACCTTGCATCAGAATCACCTGGAACTTGTTAAAACACTAGCTGGGGCTGGGCACAGTGGCTCATGCCTGTAATCTCAGCACTTTGGGAGGCCGAGGTGGGAGAATCACTCAAGGCCAGGAATTTCAGACCAGCCTGGGCAGCATAGTGAGATCCCATCTCTGTAAAATGAGAGCCTGTCACTATGCTGGGTATGGTGGTGCCCCTGTGGTGCCAGCTACTTGGGAGGCTGAGGTAGGAGGATCATTTGAGCCCAAGAGTTAGAGGCTACAGTGAGCCGTGATCATACAACTGCACCCCAGCCTGGGCAACAGAGCGAGACTCTGTCTCTAAAAAAAAAAGCAAAAACAAAACCCACTGTAGCTGGGCCCCAGAGTTTCTGGTTCAATAGCTATAAAGTAGGTCTCAAGAAGATGAGATGTTAAAGTTCTCATGCAATGCTGCTACTCCTAGTGATCTGGGGCCCCATCTGAAAACCGCTGCCCCAGGGTGTGTTAGCAATGTCTCAGGTTCTCCTACCTGGAACTTTATTTGGGGGGCTTAAGAAAAGTCCAGGAAATGGACGCATAACGGTGTAAAGAGACCTATGGAGAGGTCCCTCAGAGAATTCTTCTCAGAGGATTGCTGCCCCCATCTCAGCAAGGGCCCACTTTCTCTAGAACTTAGACATTGTAGAAGTGGGACAAAGGTTGCTGAGAGACCACTTGGGGATCCTGATCTAATCTGTCTACAGGCTCATCTGTCCACCCTTCTCTGCCTACCTCTCCACCCATCTCTACCCGCCTCTCCACCCATCTCTGCCCACCTCTCTACCCATCTCTGCTCACCTCTCCACCCATCTCTGCTCACCTCTCCACCCATCTCTTCTCCCCACTCCGGCCCCAGGTGATTTTTCTAAATCAGAAACTGGATCATCCCAGCCTCCTGCTCAGATGCCTGTGATGGTGAGAGACAGGACTAGCTGGATTTCCTAGGCCAACTAAGAATCCCTAAGCCTAGCTGGGAAGGTGACCGCATCCACCTTTAAACACCGGGCTTGCAATTTAGCTCACACCCGACCAATCAGGTAGTAAAGAGAGCTCACTAAAATGCTAATTAGGCTAAAACCAGGAGGTAAAGAAATGGCCAATCATCTATTGCCAGAGAGCACAGTAGGCGGGACAATGATCTGGATATAAACCTAGGCATCCGAGCCAGGAATGGCAACGCCCTTTGGGTCCCCTCCCATTTTATGGGAGCTCTGTTTTCACTCTATTAAATCTTGCAACTACACTCTCTTCTGGTCCATGTTTGTTACCGCTCCAGCTGAGCTTTTGCTTGCTGTCCACCACTGCTGTTTGCCGCCATGGCAGACTCGCTGCTAACGTTCACCCCTCCAGATCCGGCAGGGTGTCTGCCCTGCTGCTGATCCAGGGAGGCACCCACTGTCGCTCGGGACTGGGCTAAAGACTCGCCATTGTTCCTGCACGCTTAAGTGCCCGGGTTCATCCTAATCGAGCTGAACACTAGTTGCTGGGTTCCATGGTTCTCTCCCATGACCCACAGTTTCTGATAGAGCTATAACACTCACCGCATGGCCCAAGACTCCATTCCTTGGAATCCGTGAGGCCAAGAACCCCAGGTCAGAAAACAAGAGGCTTGCCGCCATCTTGGAAGCAGCCTACCACCATCTTGGGAATTCCAAGAACAAGGACAGCCCCAGTAACAATGGCTCACGGTTCCTCCACAGCTTGATCCATGCCCGGCTCTTCAACCTTGCCTCCTGCTGCTCCTGACATCCCAGCACGCCTTCTCTTGCCTCCTTCCTCTGCACGTGGTTTTTCTGGATGTACAGTGTCTTTTCTATTCCCTCTCACCTGCATCCTACCCATAGGATTGTCCACCCCCATATCTCCAAGGAAAGTACACCTCCCTTATCTCCCCTCTGCTGGCTGCCATGGCCACAGTTTGAACCCCCAACAAACCCTTGTGACCAGAGTTGTTGCATTGGTGGCATTGGTGGTTTGCTCTCAGACTCCCATGTGGGGCTGTGGAGGAACCCGGACTGGGTCTCCTGAATCCTTAATATTCAGCATGCCACTGGGATTGTAGAAGGAGCTTGGTAAAGTTTTGGGGGATACATGGAGACTGCTGAAGACTCAGCGCTAACTGACCACACACTTCTTCAGTCATTATTAGTGTTACTGGAAAGGGGTCCTGATCCAGGCCCCAAGAGAGGGTTCTTGGATCTCTCTTAAGAAAGAATTCAAGCTAAGTCCATACAGCAAAGTGAAAGCAAGTTTATTAAGAAAGTAGAGGAATAAAAGAATAGCTACTCCATAGGCAGAGCAACCCCTAGGGTTGCTGGTTGCCCATTTTTATGGTTATTTCTTGATTACATGCTAAACAAGGAGTGGATTATTTATGCCTCCCCCTTTTTAGACCATATTGGGTAACTTCCTGACGTTGCCATGCCATTCGTAAACCGTCATGGCACTGGTGGGAGTGTAACAGTGAGGACGACCAGAGGTCACTCTCGTGGCCACCTTGATTTTGGTGGGTTTTGACCAGCTTCTTTACTGCAACCTGTTTTATCAGCAAGGTCTTTATGACCTGCATCTTGTGCTGACCTCCTATCTCATCCTGTGACTAAGAATGCCTTAACCTCCTGGGAATGCAGCCCAGCAGGTCTCAGCCTTATTTTACCCAGCCCCTATTCAAGACGGAGTTGCTCTGACTCAAATGCCTCTAACACTCGGGAGACTCCTGGACACAAAACAACAGGCGAAAAAGTTGCGTAGGAGTGGGTTGCAGGTAAAGATGAGAGGCAGGGTGGAGAGGGGGTAAGTGGGATGACCAGTGCTCCCTTTAAGTCACCTACAGTAAAATGAACTCCCCTGGCTTTTGTTGTCCTAAAGCAGGGGTCCCCAACCCCTGAGCCAGGGACTGGCCTCTTAGGAACAGGGCCACGTGGCAGGAGGTGAGCAGCCCGCAAGTGAGCGTCATATGACTGCCTGAGCTCCCCCTCCTGTCAGATCAGCATCAGCATTGGAATCTCATAGAAGCACAAACCTTACTGTGAACCGCATGTGCCAGGGATCTAGGTTGCACGCTGCTTATGAGAATCTAACCAATGCCTGATGATCAGAGGTGGAACAGTTGCATCCTGAAACCTTCCCCACTCTGCCTCCCCTGGTCCATGGAAAAATTGTCTTCCATGAAACTGGTCGCTGGTGCCAGAAAGGTTGGAGACCACTAAAGGTTAGGGACCACTGTCCTAAGGCATAGTGACAAAAGTGTGTCCAGGAGTAAACAAAGGATGCTCTATAGGGCCTTGGGGGAAGGGGAGGAAGTTGGAGGTTTGCAGAAACAGAAGTAAGAATTTCCCAAAATGACAGTACCTTTAAGAGTTGCCTACCTGTCAGCTCCTGAGGCCCCAGGCCCCCAAACCCCTTCTTCCCCCTCAACTAGGTAGGAACATCTTTCTTGTTTCCTTTTGATTTGATGGCCTTAGATGGTGACAAGTTGCTTAGAGGTCCAGATTTTGTGTGGTGCCTGGGAAGACGAGGCATCTTATTTTGTACTTCATATGTAAGTCAGCTTCACTTCTGAAGCTATTTTTCTGCTTATGAGGTTGACTTCCAGACCATAGGATGAAGTTTATAATAAAAGCACCGGACTGAGAATCGGGAACCCTGTTTCCCTTTTCTTGCAGTGACCAGCTAGCTGCTAGCAGTTGGGCAGTTGCATTTTCAACTTCCTTCACTGCTCAGGCAGCACACTTATTAAAACTGCCCACTCAGTTTATTTATGACTGTTGCAAACCAATTTGCAGAACTGTTTTCCATTCCGAAAGTTGTGCCTTAGAAAATTTGGACCTGCTTTCAAAGTTCTTCCAGTGATATCACTCCCTGCGAACTCCAACAGCCAGGGAAGTAGAATAAACAAAAGCAGCCCTAGTAGGAAGTTCTGCTTGATCTTAAAATCTGGCTGAATTTATTGGCTGAAACCACCATTGATGGAGTATTTCTGGTTGCCCTGCCTACCCTCTGCCCTCTGCCCCCGCCACCCCCATTCTAAATGGTGAGCTTCTGGGCCCTTCTGTTTGCATCTGCAAAGATACCTCCCCTGGGATAAGGGCCTATATTCTTCCGGGAACCAATTTAAACCCAAAAGGGCCTTTAAAAATACATTTAATAGTTGGAAAGGATCCCTCTCTTTTTAACTTCTGAGCTCATTCCCTCTGGGAATCAAGTGACATTTTGATTCCCGTGTGTAAGCTGTTTTTTCTTTAGATCGTTTTTTGTGTAAACATTCCTCTACAAAATTATTTTCATATTCTAAGGAAACTTCTTTCAAGTGTCCAGTCAGACTGATTCCTATTCTGTTCCCTTCACAAACCCCCAGCTCAATGCTCTCTCAACCACCAACTTCCCCATTTCTCAACAGCTCATATTCAAACTGATTCTACTGTCTGTTAAAAGATTTCCCCGAGCAGGCAAGGTGGTTCATGCCAGTAATTCCAGCACTTTAGGAGGCCAAGGTGGGCAGATTGCTTGAGCCCAAGGGTTCGATACCAGCCTGGGCAACATAGCAAGACCCTGTCTCTACAAAAAATTAAAACATTAGCTGCATGTGGTGCCACATACCTGTGGTCTCAGCTACTCAGGAGGCTGAGGCAGGAGGATGGCTTAAACCTGGGTGCTGGAGACTGCAGTGAGCTGTGATGGTTCCACTGTACTCCAGCCTGGGAAACAGAGCGAGACCCTGTCCCCCAACCAAAAAAGATTTCCCCGACTTCCTGAAATTCCCACTTCTCAAATCTTCCCTGGGCTGTAGCCAAGGCAAGGTCGACTAGGCTGGACAAAGCCTGCAGAGGTCAGGGAGGGGAAGCTCATCCAGGGGCATCACTGTCTTGCCCCAGTGCCATCTGCGGAGAAGCCAGGCAGCCCTGACAAGGCGGACTTGGGACCAGCAAGACGGGTGCAGAGTTGGGTAGAGGACCATCCCCAAGGCTGAGCAAGGACGAGAGCAGCTTTCTCACTGAGCAGCTGACAGGAGCCTGGCAGCCACAGTCAGAAAAGCAGGCCAATCAAGTTCTCTTCTGTCGCCAAGAACTCAAGTGCCCTTTCTGTGTTTGTTGTAGAGAAAGGGTCTCCCTGGGTTCCCCAGGCAGGCCTCAAACTCCTTGACTCAAGTGATCCTCCCACCTCAGCCTCCTTTATTTTTCTTACATACGTCAAGAAAAGTAAAGTGGCTGCGTGGCAAGAATCCCTAAGTAATAATCCTACCACTGCCACCAGGTTACTGTGTGGCCTTGGATGGTCACTTTGCTATTAATATCTTGCATCCATAAACTCACAGAGCAGTACTAGATCATCTCTAAGGGTCTTGCCCTTTGGCAATAATCTCTTCTGGCCAGCAGAAAGTGGCATTGCTTTGGTCCATCAGTATCGTGATGGGAGCTTCAGGTAGACATTTTCTTCCATCCACACTGAAGGGAAGGTCAGATTTTCCTCCCTACTCCTGGAATCTCCTGCTGGGACTGATATCACGCAGAGTGACAAGAGAAAAGCACGCAGATTTGATTGATGTGATTGATTGACATGTGCATGGGAGCCCTCACAAGAAAAATAAAGGCACAGAGAAGCAGCTTATACAGAGAGCTGAAGGTTTCTCTACTAAGTTGAATGATGAGTAGTATATTGTGGAAAAGTAACCAGAAAGATAAGGGTTAGTGTCACAAAGTTTGTTTGTAGTTTTCTCTCGGTTTTGACTCCTCAGCTGTAGTGATAAGAATGCTGGTTTCCTCCTACTTTAGGGAGGGCATCTCTCATGGGGGAGTTTCATCTCCTGCTTTTAGGAGGAAAAGGGGAGGTCAGAGTCCTTCTTGCACCTGCTGGGTTTTTTTGTTTTTTTTTTTTTTTTTTTTTGTTTTTTGTTTTGAGATGGAGTCTCCCTCTGTCGCCCAGGCTGGAGTGCAGTGGTGCAATCTCGGCTCACTGCAACCTCTGCCTCCCAGGTTCAAGTGATTCTCCTACCTCAGTCTCCCGAGTAGCTGGGATTACAGGCATGAGTCACCACGCCTAATTTTTGTATTTTCAGTCAAGACAGGATTTCATCATGTTGGCCAGACTCTTCTTGAACTCCTGACCTCAAGCGATCCACCCGCCTCAGCCTCCCAAAGTGTTGGGATTACAGGCGTGAGCCACTGCGCCCAGCGCATCTGCTCTTTTTGAAGTGCATTTAGCCCAAAATAATTAATATGCCAAGGCAGCGTATTTTGGGGTGGCAGGTCCTAAACTCCTTCACTACTTGGGCATATCAAGTTGCTCAGTCCAGTCCTGACTTCAGCTCTCTTCTTGCAACACTGTGGAGACAAGCTCCCCGTGCCAATTCCCTTCCTTGATTTTCTGAGCTTGGATCTTTCTGCACCATTAAAAACAGAGGCACTAATTTGAGGAATTAGCTGACGTGGTCACTTGAGGTCATATAGCAGCTGTGGCCCTTCAGGATCTCACTTTTGCAAAGAAAACAAAAGAAGAGGCAAGAAGGTTGATTTGATAACTTCAGATGTTTAGGAAACAAAGCGTTCCATTCCAAGCATTTAGATGTGGGGTGGAATCATGGTTCCTCCCAGGTTTTGTTCCCTATCAAATCATAACTTGGCCAACATTATCTGGCAAATGTTGTAAACCAGTGCTGTGGAGGACAGCGAAGAAACACTTCACTAATTCCAGAGCAGTTCTACAACACGAAGTCCTAGAAAAGAGGTACAGCAGACATTTTCTTTTTAGTCTATTACATGCAACAAACCCTTTGTCAGATGCTCTGATTGTAAGGAGACAAGTACAGAAACAGTACTCCGGAACCTTGAAATCAATCTGTAATCTACCACACGTGCAAAACTGGACAATTAGAGGAATGCTTCTCAATGACTCGGGGGTGTACTGCAAGTAATTTATTACTAATTGACATTCAGGGAACCATAGTTTGAAAGTGGTTTTGAAAATATAAATTAGAGTGAATTCAAGGTCATCTTTCAGTGTTAAAAATGTGTTTAAAGAGTCCTCTGCAGGAATTTCTCTAAAGAAGAGCATTGTTTTTGTTTAGGAAATTATCTCGAAGAGGCATTTAGGTATTAAAAGATGGGAGTGAAAACAAAGCCTGAAAAAGATCACATGGAAGAATCATTGAACTTCTCTGCAAAAGAGGAAGAAATGTGGTTTTGTTTGTTGTTGTTGTTGTTAGAAATAGGTAAAGCTAGAAGTGGAATAGCTTATTTTCATTTTTTAATTAATTTTTATTTTATTATTATTTTTGAGACAGAGTCTCACTCTGTCACCAGGCTGGAGTGCAGTGGCACAATCTCAGCTCACTGCAACCTCCGCCTCCTGGATTCAAGTGGTTCTTCTACCTCAGCCTCCCGAGTAGCTGGGACTACAGGCACCTGCCGCCACGCCTGGCTAATTTTTTTTTTTTTTTTGGATTTTAGTAGAGATGGGGTCTCACCATGTTGGCAAGGATGCTCTCGATCTCCTGACCTGGTGATCCTCCCGCCGTGGCCTCCCAAAGTGCTGGGATTACAGGCGTGAGCCACTGCACCCGGCCTGTTATTTTTTTTGGAGATGGGATTTCCCTATGTTGCCCAGTCTGTTCTCAAACTCCTTCAGAAACATCTTTGCATTCACTCACAGCTGTGTGGCCAGGAAGCCTCGGTTTCGGCCTGTCTTGGCTTTCAACGTGTCTTCCTTACTAAGTTCAGTCATTTCTCGCTTTTGATTTAAAGTAAGAGACAGACATATGACACATTTCCTTTCACTTTACTTAGAGGACATGGTAGCCTTATTAATGTCAATATTGTTGTGTCTCAAGGAATAGAGAGGCCCAAGGAGAGAGAGAGAGAGAGATGGGGGAATGCTGGTCGGTGGAGAAGTCTGACCACACACAACATTTATTCATTTATTAAGTTCACCATCTTATGTGGATGTGGATTGTGGCACCCCAAAACAAAGACAATAGTAACATCAAAGAGCACTGATCGCAGATCACCATAACACGTATCATAATAATGAGAACGTTTGAAATATTGTAACAATTCCCAAAATGTAACAGAGGGACAAAAGTGGGCACATGCTCTTGGGAAAACGGCGGCGGTGGACTCACTCGATGCAGGCTTGCCACATTTTGTAAAAAACACAGTCTCTGCAAAGCACGATAAAGTAAAGTGCAGTAAAGGGAGGTATGCCTGTAGTGTCATCAAGGACATCTTCAATCTATACAAATATATTGTACGGACATACTGTAGTCCTGGCTTCTGTCAGAAAAAAACTGAGAAAGACTGAAATAGGCAAGAAAAGCTTAGTGGGTGCTTAAATGTGCTCACCTGTGTTATCTCTGTCTTTTTTTTTCTTTTTTCTGTAGACATGGGGTCTCATTATGTCACCCAGGCTAGTCGCAAACTCCTGACCTCAAGCGATCTTCCCGCTTCAGCCTCCCAGAATTCTGGGATTACAGGCGTGAGCCACCGCACCCAGAATCTCCGTCTTTTATTGTCTTTGAGCTCTTGCAAAACTCTGTAAATGACAGTTATCCATAGAAATGCAAATGGACTGCCTCCGACAGAATGATAAGCGCCTTGAGGATAGACCCATTTTTCATCTATGTATACATTTATTTCGCAATTCCTTATTTTCTGTATTTTTTTTAGTTCTTCTTCGAACCAGTTATAACATTTCCTGGTTCCCTGATTAACTAATGAGCTTAATAAAATCTTTGACATGGGTTGATTTTGTGTATCTGTATGAAAGTCATGGTTGTATCCTCTTCTAAAGATTCCTTGAAGACTGCGTAGTTATTGTGAGGACTAAGTAAATTCATGCATATGAAATCCTTAGAATAGTGCTTGGCACCTAGAAAGCACGTCCATGTTAATGATTCTTGTTAATATCTACAGGATAGGACTCAACTCACCATGATATAATTTTTGATGTCACCTACAGTGTACGGTCCATTAAGGTTAGGAACTTTCTAACTCCAGCACTGAGAACAGTAATCAAGCACCAAGAACCCAAGCACAACGAACATAGTACACTGCCAATAAATCAGTTGAATAATGAATAAATTAGAACAGGGGGCTGGGCTCTAACAGGAATGGCTCATGTCTGTAATCCCAGGACTTTGGGAGGCTGAGGAGGGCCATCACTTGCGGTCAGGAGTTCGAGACCAGCCTGGCCAACATGGCAAAATCTTGTCTCCACTAAAATACAAAAATTAGCTGGGTGTGATGGTGGGCTCCTGTAATCCCAGCTATTCAGGACACTGAGGCAGGAGAATTGCTTGAACCCAGGAGGTGGAAGTTGCAGTGAGCTGAGATTGCGCCACTGCACTCCACTCCAGCCTGGGCAGCAGAGCGAGATTTCCTCTAAAAAACAAACAAACAAACAAACAAAAACAGGGGCTGGCAAATCCATTTTTTAAAGGACCAGATAGTAAATATTATACACCTGGTGGGCCATATGGCCTCTGTTACAACTGCTTGATTCTGTTGTACAAAAGCAGACACAGGCAGTATGTAAACAAATGTGTGTAGCTGTGTTATAAACAGATCTTATGCATGGACACTAAAATTTAAATTTAATGTAATTTTCACCTGACATCAAATATCATTCTTGTTTTGATTTTTTTTTCCTCAGCCATTAAAAAATGTAAAAGCCAGCTGGGTGCAGTGGCTCATGCCTATAATTCCAGCACTTTGGAGAGGCCAAGGCAGGAGGATTGCTTGGGCCTCTCCATAGTGAGATGCTCTCTCTCTTTTTCTTTTTTTTCCAGGTGCTCAGTCACCATGTAGAAGTGGGCACGGGCAAAGTTGTCCTTGAGATCCCTGTCTCTAGAAAAAATTTTAAAATGAGTTGTGTGAGCCTGTAGTCCTAGCTACTCGGGAGGCTGAGGCAGGAGAATCACTTGAACCCAGGAGTTCAACATTACAGTAAGCTATGATTGTGTCACTGCACTCCAGCCTGGGCTACAGAGTGAGGCCCTGTCTCTAAAAAAATAAACAAACAAATAAAAATGTAAGTCATTCTCATTTTAGGAAAGTGACTTGCTAATCATTTCAGGAAGATTCCATTTGCAGGAATGACAAGATGATGGCTGTCTTGGCCATGCCTGTCATGTGGGTGGGGTGGAAGTGACTGGACCCAACTGCATCAATTGAGTCCTTTGTCATCATCACTCTTAACTGACAATCTTAAGCGACATCGATGGTTCTGTACCCTGCCTGCGAACTGCCTTAAGTCCTTCTTAGAACAAAACAGAATTATAAATAAATCTAGATTTATCTGCTGATCAAAAAATGTGATCAAAGTCACATTGCAACATGCCTCTTCTAAACAAGCTAGGAAAATGTTGAATTATATTATACTGGCATTGGTCAATTTTGTAGACCAGAATTAGGAATTTTCCAGCATTAGGAAAATGGCAGATCCCTGTCCAAAAGCACAAATAGGCCCAGCATTTGATCCACCTACACAATTGAAATAGGCCCAACTGGAATCTACAGATGCTGCCTACTTTGCCTCCTGGTACCCACGCCTCCCTCCCCTTCCCTCATATTGTCTCCCAAACAGAACAAAAGCACTTGCCTCCAGCCAAGTGAGCCCTCTCCTCCCTGAGGATCATGTGTGCTTGAACACCGAGTTACTAAAGTTACACACACAAAGGTACAGCTATATTTTTACTTAGGAGTTCATAATTCCATTTTTTTGGTGGGGGGGCCTATGATCTGATTTCATTTAGGGCTCAGGTAAATTTAGATAGTGGACTTTCAAATAGGAATTCCATAAAAAGTAGCATTTCTCAATGCAGGATTATAACCAAATAAACTAGGAGAACAGCTGTGTCAGGAGAATGTCTCTGGAATAAGAAGGAAACCCGAGAAGAGGTTGGAAGAGAGCTCCAAGTTTTAAAGACAAATATAAAATGTTAGAACACCTAAACACATACAGTTTAAGAACACAGAGTTAGTCCAAAGTTCTGTGTTTTTTTTTGTTTTTTTTGTTTTTTTTTCTGAGATGGAGTTTTGCTCTTGTTGCTCAGGCTGGAGTGCAATGGCACCATCTCAGCTCACCACAACCTCCGCCTCCCAGGTTCAAGCGATTCTCCTACCTCAGCTTCCCAAGTAGCTGGGATTACAGGTGCTGTCACCACACCCGGCTTTTTGTATTTTTAGTAGAGACAGGGTTTCACCACGTTGGCCAGGTTGGTCTCACACTCCTGACCTCAGCTGATCCACCTGCCTTGGCCTCCAAAAGTGCTGGGACCACAGGCGTGAGCCACTGTACCTGGCCCAAAGTTCTGGTATTTTATAGATATACTGGTGAGGAAAGAGGTCCACAGCATGAGTGACGGTCCCAGGGCCCCAGGTCACAGGCCAAGGTTTCAAACCCAGCTCTTCTCAACTTGACCCAAGCTCTTTGTACAGAAGATGCAGGGAGGAAAAGGAAAGCGGCCTTGTTTTCGTCTATGGCAAATTATCAAATATTGATTTGACCTTTTACAGCTTTAAAAATATATTAAGTATATCTTATTGGAAAAGA
>NW_012099321.1:4009385-4096053 GCF_000951045.1 Mandrillus leucophaeus | reverse complement strand
AGGAAAGGGTGGAAGTAGAGAGCTAGCCATGAAAGGAAGGAAAGTTTAGAGAACCTTTGCAACTTCTCTGCAAATCTAAAATGATTCCAAAATAATTTTTAAATGTTTAGAGAAATTAATTTCCACAAACATCCCAATTGACCAACTATATATACATATACACACACACACACACACACACACACACATATATATATATATATATTTTTTTTTTGAGATGGAGTCTTGCTCTGTCACCAGGCTGGAGTGCAGTGCGGCGATCTCGGCTCACTGCAACCTCAGCCTCCTGGGTTCAAGTGATTCTCCTGCCTCAGCCTCCCGAGTAGCTGGGTTTACAGGCATGTGCCACCACGTCAGGCTAGTTTTTGTCTTTTTAGTAGAGACGGGGTTCCACCATGTTGGCCAGTATGGTCTCAATCTCTTGACCTTGTGATCCGCCCGCTTTAGCCTCCCAAAGTGCTGGGATTCCAGGCATAAGAAACTGTGCCAGGCCCCAATTAACCAACTATTTTATCACACCTCTGGCCTTCTCTGATTGGTATCTGATTTCTGCCTGTGGACATTGTGGTGAATGATCTTGTCTCCTTAAGCTTATTTCCTTAACTCAAACCCTCACATTCAACTTCAAATCTGATCCCATTTCTGAAAATACGTGGAACCTCATGACTTGGTCACTTACTTCATACATATGTATTCATTGCCTTGCAGTTACTCAGTTGAAGTGTGGCATCAGAAGAACAGACACCAACATCTAGTTAAGATTTAAATGAAAGATATTGTTTACAGCTGATAGGAACAATTGTAATTTAGAATTGAACTGTGCAAAGAAAGTTAAGTCTAAGAAGTTGTAATCAAGGAGAATTCTTACTTCTAACAGAGGCGGTTTCATTTTTTCAGTTGAGAGTCGAGTTAGTCTTTGGCAGTGGCAGCAAAACAGAAATGTGTCTCTGAACCTGAGTAGCCCGCCCTCTGCTGCCTCAAGGAGGATGAGTTTATGTTGGGGACGGCAGAGGGAAGGAAGAATTTTACGTTTATTCTTATTTTTTAGTAGACGTTATTTTCTAGAGGGCTTGTTAGGTCTACAGGTTTTTATTCTTTATGTACTCCCGTTCCAACGTTCTCTTTTCTTCTTTCCATCTCAATTGAGGATTAGAAAGGAACTTTTAGGTCGTGTTTTCTGAACACAGCTTCACGTTCCCGTCCTGAAGTTTTGATTTCTTCTTCAAGTTGCCATAAACTGTGGTTGTGGGTTACTAAATGTTTTAACTCTGTAGCTTACTTTTAACAAATGGAGATTGCAATCATTGTTTTTACTCCCATAAAATCCTTGACTGATCCAAAAACTCTTGTCTCCCCATGACCTAAAATTAGTGGCTTTTAAGCTTTTTCAAACTTGCTTTTTTTAACTTTTAGGCCCCCAAACCAAGACGTTTAAAATTACAACTCATTACCTATATGTATCATGTAAGTGTAATAAAATCTCATGAAACAGCACTTACACCTTCACTATTTGCTTTTACAACAAGCATTCACTCTTCTGTTCTAATTCATAACCTCTAAAATGGGTTTTGACCTGCAGTTTGAAAGACATGGCCCTACAGAGAATAAACCTTTGGGAATGGAACCCTCCTGTGACCACTCATACTCATTTGCACTGAAAGTTGACGTAGGAAGTAAAATCATATTTTGCTTATTTAAAAAATTTTTAATGTAAAAGAAATTTTTTTTGAGATAGGGTCTTGCTCTGGCACCCAGGCTGGAGTGCTGGAGTGCAGGAGTGCAATCACGGCTCACTGGAGCCTCGACCTCTGGCTCAGGCAATCCTCCCACCTCAGCCTCCCCAGTAGCTGGGACTACAGGTGTGCACCACCATGCCCGGCTAATTTTTGTGTGTTTTGTAGAGACAGGTTTTTGCCATGTTAGAGGCTGGTCTCAAAATCCTGAGCTCAAGCAATCCACCACCCTCCTCAGCCTCCCAGAGTGCCGGGATTACAGGCGTGAATCACCATGCTTAACTGAATCACATTTTACACATGGCATTTGTGCTGAAAATTCATGAGTTATACAAGTCAACTGAAAGGGAGAAAGAAAAAAACATGTATCTGGAAAAGTACGGACTACATAAAAGACAAATTAGAGTGCCAGTCTTACAGTGAAATAGAAGGTACGTTCATCATCGCACATCCAAGAGACGCTGTCTGGACTCCTTAATATTTTAGTAAAATATTGTGATTATGCCTGAATGCACCCAATTAGCTAATTGTGCCGTCATTTTTGATGTCTGAAACAAAAGTCTTCTTGGTCTATATAATGTCTCACAGTTGAATGTTTGTGATTAGGAGTTTGCACATCTTAACTTGGCACATTTTGTTAATTCTCAGAAATGCAGAAAATAGGGCTGGGTGCGGTGGCTCACGCCTGTAATCCCAGCAATTTGGGAGGCCGAGGCGGGTGGATCACCTGAAGTTAGGAGTTTGAGACTAGCCTGGCCAACATAGTGAAACCCCGTTTCTGCTAAAATACAAAAATTAGCAGGGCATAGTGGCATGCGCCTATAATCCTAGTTACTTGGGAGGCTCGGCAGGAGAATCACTTGAACCTGGGAGGTGAAGGTTGTACTGAGCTGAAATCATGCCACTGCACTTCAGCCTGGGCAGCAGAGTGAGACTCCGTCTCAAAAAAAAAAAAAAAAAAAAAAAAAAACCAGCAGAAAATACAGGCCTGTTCGGGTTAGATTTATCTCATAGATCGTAAGCACCACTATCTCTCCACTCTCAGGCAATAACTCACTTAGATAATAACCAACCAACAACTCACAACTACATTTTTTCTTTCAAGAAATGTAAATTGGGGGGCAGCCGGAGCGAGTGGCAGCCTCCCTGCTTCCTTCTGCATTCCCAAGCTGGCAGCTACTGCCCAGGGCCCTCAAGTGTGGGCTGCTGCCTGCTACAGCCTCTGTCACTGCAGTGGAGCAGCGAATTCCCTGTGGCCTGCCGCGCCTTCGGCATCAGAGGACGGAGTGGGCGAGGCTCGTGGAGTCCCAGGGACCACTGGCTGCTCTGCCTGAGCATCAGGGAGTGGTCAGGAAAGGCCAAGCTGGGTTTGCACATCTGTGTCTGCAGGCTGTCTCCAGGCACGGGGTGCCAGGAGGGAGAGGCAGCCTGGGCATGGGCAAGAGATGACTGTAAATATTTCAGCCCCACATTCTTTATAGAAATGTACAGCTGTGTGAATGTGAAATAAATGTCCTTGACTCCCAAAAAAAAAAAAATCAAGAAATGTAACCTAGGGATGGCTTTCTTCTCGGGAAGAATCATTTTCATTACCCTATTATTTATATTTAAATGCTGTTTCAATAAAACGTAAAAACAATTTCTTTGGCTAACTGTCCCTCAAACTTTTCGTGTTTCACTTTAAACTCTGCAAATAAATGAGTGAATGAATTAATGTTGAGAAAAAGGTATTTGGCTTTCATTGGTCCTTAAGTGCCTACAAACTTGGAAAATGATATAAATACTACCCAAACCTAGGACTTGGATTTCAAGAGCTTGAAAAGAACTAAGTGGCAATTAATTTTTTTTTCCCTCATTTGAGCGAGGGCAACAACGTTTACTGACAAACAAGCCTTGGGATCTTGGCTTCATTGTTTCTCCCACTGGGCCTGTTTCCATTGTGAAAGGACTTCAGTTGGCTAGATCAGGGTTTTTCATGCTTTCACCATTGGCCACAGCAAGAAAGTCATTTTGTGTCATGACCAAGTTCACATATATTCATTTTCATCTGTAACAAATTCCATGAAGCAGGCCCCATGATCCCCTATTTGTAAAAGTATGAAAAACATTGGTGGTCTTAAATTATCTAAGAATACAATCCTGTAAGAGAGTAACAAGGTTAATTTCCACCTTATTCTTCTCAGTAATTCTCAGAAACAGATTTCTACTGTGTTTCACATTCTGCAAATGGCAATCTCCATCACAGACTTTTAGAAGATTCTCTCCTGGTGATTCAGGAGCGCAGGAGTGAGAAATATGCCTTTTGAGGACTGTAGAGGCTGCACTGTCTGAAGATGTGGCAAACAGCAAGAAAAGTGATAGTTCTCTGATTTTCCTAAGTGGATCTCCAGCTAGTTGTAAAACGAAGCCTTAACTATCCTCTTAATTTGTCTTTTCCTGTAACACAACCCACAAAATTTCCTGCCCCATCTCCTATCCCTTTAAAGCGGACAGCTGGCTTAGCTAGTATTTAAAAAGTTATTCCTGGTACTGCATTGAACCTAGAAGAAACAAAACACAGCAACTCTTTGCTCTGCACTATTTACATAGTTCTGCCTTACCCCAGGTCCTTCGAGTCAGAAAGCTTGGGGTGACTTGAAAAATGCCAGGGCAGACAACCAGTCTCTAAGCAAAACCAAGAAGCACCCAGCTAAAAACTTTGTTTGCACAGATGCAAAGGCACGACGTCTACATGGCAGTATCCGAATTCCAAAGTTTGTTTTGTTTTTAGTTACACACCCAACCACATGCATAAAATGAGTGTAGAGAAAATGTGATCTTTCCTATTTTTAGGTTGAAATATGGGGCTCATAAAAGTAGGGCTGCCACAAATTTTCACATTCAGGGATAACTTATAACCAGGAAAAGTACCAACACCACACACACACACACACACTCCCAAATCTAACAGTGGTAAACAGTTTTTATTCAGGCAATGAAACATGGAAAAAATATATTAGTAATCATTATAATAATTTGTGAGTATAACTTTTACAAATAGTTACTTGACATATAAAAAGGGAAATTACTGTGCATATAAAATTTATGTAGATGAATATTCCACACAACACAATCCTGATAGCAGTAGTCAATGCAGCGCTCATCCCTCCAGATGAGGGGTTCCTCACACACTTCATGGCACCCGTGGGGACACAGTGGAAGCAGATGTGCAATGAACATTTACTTGGCACATTAGTATAATGGATATCTATTGGCAAACACACACTTGCTAACAGCAATACTGAAAAGTTTACTGCTACCTCTGAGATTTAAAAGAAATGCCTGGTTCCTATCCCGATGGCTGAGAAGGACCAAGGCTGAGGCTCTGGTGTGGTCACCTACACGCTGCCCTGTATCTGGACTGGGGATGGTTTGAGTTCAGATTTGTATATGTCTATCTGAAAATTCTTTATAAATATAGAATTAGCAGTTAATGATGTGACCAGGAAATTACTGTTTTGAGTATATTTCAGATACCACTAAAAGGCAGAGGGGGAGAAAGTGGCATCTTGAGAGTTCTAAATTAAAGGATCGATACAGGGAAGGTTCAGGCCACATCTCAGCTCTGAGTCTGGCCTCCTCCATACAAGTTAAAGCATTACACAGACTGCCACAGGCCAGCATTGCACGCAACATCTCCATATTAGAACTATAACCAGAATATATATATTTATATAATAGCTGTAACCATATTATAGTTAATAAAGTCATTCCTTAGGAATCTTGTTTGTCCAAATCTAACTGCATGCTAAGAGGCACAGAAATGGGATTGCATTTGGACGAAAAACTACGAAAAGTGCAATCTTTAGTCTCCAGGATGCAAGCTCTGGCACTAGGGGATGGGTCTTCCCTGGAGAATGCTGCCGCTGATACTCTCTTCCAGAGGAGATCCTTTGAGAGGAGAGTCCGTTATATTAGTTTCTTTACTGTTACTCTATGGAGACTCAAGGATTTAGTGGTAAATTGCTTTTTAAAAATAACTGGAATCTGGAGGCCAGTCAAACCTTTCTGGGCAGATATCTCCTTGAAATACTTCTTTATTAAAATATTTGAAGAAGATAAGACTTCTTAGACCTTTGGCTTGACATTCTGGGATTCCCAGACTATATTGTTCTTTCATAAGCAAATAATAATAATCTGTTATCTTTTAGATTCTTCAGAATATACACACCTTTACTTTAAAATCCCTCACTTGAATCATGTAATCTTTCAAAACCTAGTTTCTATCTTCCCAACAACAGGATAAAGTCAGAAATGCAAGTCAGAGAGCAAGCTCACAATCACATGACGGCAGAGACAACAGTCAGAGACAGTTCATGAGATGGCTACCAGTTACAATGAAAAACCAAAAGGAAGTTAAAAGGGGGCTTCAGAAATTTTACTCCACTAAAAAAGAATGTGCTGAATCACTTCCAATCAGTATACACAGACTTAACCAATGCTTGCTCTTAAAAAACCCTTTTGAGCTTAGAGTAACCACTGAACCCTTTGTTACCTTTATGGAAAAGGAGTGCTTCACTCCAGCTGCTTTTACCCAGCCCAGGAACATTTGGGGGCGGTTTACTCTCCCTGTTTATAATTAGAACGAATTCAGGGCTGTCTAATAAATATCTAAGTATTTGTGTGAGAGCTGTACAAAGTATGGGTAGGTTGAAAGGGTAACTGGCTAGAAAGAAAATTCAACTTGAGCTATCCTCCAAAACGAAACATAAATCTTCCCTCAGATTCCATACCATTCTGGAAGGCTGCCAAATCCTAGGTTTTTCAACATCATGTGCTTCTGTACTTCCTAATTTGGGCTGAGTCGAAGAAGTTAGAAACCACGTGAGAAACTGGGCTTCCCGGTATTTCCAGAGCAGTTTTATAGAACAAAAGGTTTGGGTAGGTCACTGGCTGGAAGGAGACTCCTCTAACCTTGACTGTGACTATCCGGGCAGCCACGGGGGAAATTGTTCAGTCGGCCTCATGTTGCATTCCCCAATTAAAATACTGCTGGATAAAGGCTATCTACACTTTGGCAAAGTCAAAAGCTAAAGAAATTGCTCTGGATCCAGAATCTCAACAGGATCACCTAATATTCCCAAACCACCATCTAGGCCAACAGCTGCCTTCTACTTTCCTTTTTCACTTCTGGTTTGTTTTTTCGTTTTTTTTTTTTTTTTTTTCTTGTTGTTTTTTTGAGACAAGATCTTGCTGTCACCCAAGATGGAGTGCAGTGGCATGATCATGGTTCACTGCAGCCTTGACCTCCCATGCTCAAGTGATCCTCCCACCTCAGCCTCCCAAGTAGCTGGGACCACAGGCACGTGCCACCATGCCCAGCTAATTTTTATATTTTTGGTAGAGACAAGGTTTCGCCATGTTGCCTAGGTAGGTCTCAAACTCCTGGCCTCAGGCGAACCTCCTGCCTCGGCCTTCCGCAGTGTTGGGATTACGGGAATAAGCCACTGTGCCCGGCCCTTTTTCTCTTCTGTAACAGGGTTTATTATTGCCTAGCTAGCATGTTATTTGGCCCTCACACGTGTTGAGGCAAACTCTATACTATATTCTTACTCTCCGGAGTTCCAAAACCCTTTTTTATTTTAAAGAAAAATAAACAAACATACTTCATTCTGCCCAGTATATTCTCTTGATCTGTACAAGCTACATTTTAATTCTCTTTGGAGAGGCGGCATCTGTTAAGTTAGAATGGGGGATATTTCCTTGTAATGGTCATGGCTAAGAGGCCAGGGCAAGTATCACTTAACGAGGGTACTCTGGTGCTCCCTGTCTCCCTGTGCATCAGCTTCATTCACTGGGGTCAGGTTCTTAAGGGGTCTCTTCCACCAGTGTGCTAGGGAAGGACTGCCGTTACCTCTGTTTAACACATAGCTACTTTCTTAAACACAATAAGCTTAAAAAGATGACTACAGATTTACAGTGGAGGCCACTATAAGCCTTTCATACTTAAAACAGATCAATATAAAACAAGTAAACATGAAAACACCAAAACACAGCAGCAAAAAGATTTAGCAATCAACGTTTCTGCAAAATGCAAAATTAACTTCTTTAGCAGTAGAGGACTAAAGAGGAAATCAGTTAGACCAAGGGGAGACACATGCCCTTGGTACTATGACCACTAGGACAGCATTCATATTACACCACAAGCGACTGCTTTCAAAGCTCAAATGATTGTCAAGCCACTTCTCAAACGACAGATAATTTCTGTTGTTCTTTTTTATACAAAATGTTAAGACAATAGGCTTGAAAATACAGCCTAAGCACCAATTATGATAAATGCATATTGGTAAAATGTGACTTCTGGCTTTAAAAGACATTATTGACCTCCCTGGGGCTAAAGATTGCACCCATGTGAGTAACACACTGCTAAAGAAAAATTCATTTTTTAAGATCTATAGAGGTTCTCCACTAGGCACAATTCATTGCTGAAGTTGGATCATGCAATAGTTTTACAAGAGAAATAGGAAAACATATATATACTGAATATAGTGCATATCACCATGAAGACTTTCAGGGTGTAAGATTAAGAGGAGAGTGCTTTAAAACACTTGCATGGATTTGGGTTTGCCTATTCAAATGAAAAGGAATTCATTGAGATTTATATGGAAAAATTCCATGTTGGGGTTAATGGCCCACCACTCTGAACTGAGTCCAGTAAGAGCTTGAGGAATTTGGCTTTGTTAGTACAGACCTTCTCCTTGCACTCCTCTTCTCAGTATTCAAGCTGTCTTTGTTTAAAAATATGCAAAATGCACTGATTTTTGGAGTGGTTCACGTGACTTTTACTGCTCATTTTGTTAAAAATTCTGTCTTAAGTTAGAAGGTAATTTTTGCTTTCTTTTCAACATCTGAAGAACAATGGGAAAAAAACATTTCTTCGCCTTATAATTGTAAGGTACTACCTTTTAATTAAGATCTGAGCCTTTTACAAGTAGATTTTCTTCACATATTTAAAATAGATCAAAACTCTGTCTCAAAAAAAAAAAAAAAAAGATAATGAAGACTAAATGTTGACTTTGTATCAACAAATGGAGGCAGAGGAGAGTAAATGACTCTAGGGCAGATTTGCCAAACCCTGGCTTGGAGGGCCTCCCATATTGCCGTTCATGCAGAAAGCAGACACTACCATCAGTCTGAGGACTAACCCTAAAGGGGCCACACCCATTAAAGCTGAGGAGTGTCCAAATACCAGGGCAACAAAATGTCATGGCAAATAGTCTTCTGCAGACATGAAAATCCAAGACTGTGGTCTTCATATCTTTAATCCCCCAAATTCTTAAGTTGGTGTTCTGAGTCAGGACTCTATTTCAAAATAGGGTCTCACATCGAAGGAAATATGTCCTTCTGTAGACAAATTCTTACTTGACTATGCTTCAGGGAAAAGAGTAGCAGCATCTATAAATATACATGTATGTGTGTGAGAGTGTGTGTAATAAAAGGGGACCCAGAGCCCCTTCTTGATTATAAACTGGAAGTAACAATAGGCCAAATTGTCTCCTTAAATAAAACCACTGATATTAAAAAATTAAAAGATTAAATAGATCACAAAAAAAAATCAGACAGGTGGTGTAGAAGACCCCAAAGAGGAGCTACAAATTTTAACACATTTGGGAAAGTAAAGATGACTTTAAAACAAACTAAACATAAAGAAATCACAAACCCAAACTCAGCAGCCTAATGGAACCTTCATATGGGGAACTGGAAGGCTCCAGCACTGTCAGGTCACACTCCTTTCTAGACTACGCAACCCTCTAGGGTTTCTTCCAGGGCTGTTGCATTGGCAGCAAAGCGGGACAGGCAGCAGTAGACATGTGCTTTTTTTAAGTTTTTTTTTTTTTCTCTGCAAAGGGGCGATTATTCCTGGATAAGGCAAGATAACTGTGGTCACAAGAGAAGCAGCCAAATGCAGATCTGTTGAGCTAACAGGGGGAGTCTCAGTCAGCCTTTCCCAGCTTTGCAATCAGCTCATCACAGATTTTTGTCAGTTCTTCAATTTCTTGGTTCTGAAAGACAAAAGACACAATTACGCAGGCCACTTTGTATTCTGAAATAAAGGCAAATAGAGTTAACTAGTCCCAAGTCTGGATATAGCCTACCCTAGACATCCCAATTCAGTGATTTTTAACTTTTCTACATCAGAGATGCTTTAAAGAAAAAAAGGCTACACATCTCAAAAACAATGTACTCATAAAATCATGCTTAAATTGAGTAAAGGGTGAAGACAGTCACCAGCCCTCTGAAACTCGTCCATGAATCTCTTAGTTCCCCAATTCTCCTGTTATCAGAGGAATTATCTGGGGTACTTGTCAAAAACATAAGTATCTGGGTCTCACTCAATCCATTAGCATCTCCAGGGATGCTGGAGTCTGAATCTCCTATGGAGCACCATTCTAGGGGCTATCAGACCCTGTGATAAAAACTCCTGCTCTTGATGAATGGATGGCACAGGTATGAGTACATAATTGGAAACGCAGTAAGGAAAATACACCGGAGACATATAAAAATGGAAAGCTAAAAATTGCTTAGTGAGAAACAGGGATTGTTGCTAGTCCTGGTTTTCACTGATCTATAGCAGTTTCTCAAAGCAGCACTGCTGATGTTTTAGGATGGATAAGTGTGTTGTCAGGGGCTGTCCTGTGCATTGCAGAATGTTTAACAGCATCCCTGGCCTCCTGCACTTTATACCAATAGCATCTCCCAGTGGTGACAACCAAACAAATATATCTCCACACATTACCTAACACCTAACACCCCCTGGAGGGCAAAACTGCCCCCAACTGCAAACCACTGATCTAAAGCAATGAAGGGGGAGATGGCTTCATATTAATATATTGCATAAAAACAAAAAGAAAGAAAGAAAGGCAGTCTCAAGACCCCAACTAGGAAGGTGTTCTGAACTTCAGTTAAAATGCAACTTCCTCTCTGCACCCTGCCTACGGATGATTTCCGCATGATGTGCTTGTAAATTTAATGGTTTGACTTGTTTGTTTCCACCTGGATCAGTTCAGAAAGGAGATGGACTGAAGTGTCTGAGCAGAAAGCCAAGGCCTCTTTCACCCAGATCTGTCATAAGCGAGTCACTGCTGAGGAGGAAAACCAAACGTCTCTGTGGCCACCCAGATCAGGCCCCTTTCTGTACCTTCTGCTGTAGGGCCCTTTCCAGGGACTCCACCTTCATCTGCTCTTTCCGGAGTCCAGCATGGAGAGCTGCACTCTCAGCCTTTGCTTTTGTTCGAACCTGCGCAATCTCCTCATTGGCTCTGTTTATGGTGTTTGGGTGGAATAAAGAGACAAAAAGCACATGATTAGCCACTAGTCAAAGCCAGGATACTAACCACTGACATCTGGGAGGCACAGCTCCCAAAGAATTGACTGCATGATAAAAGAAAACACAAAAATCGGTGACCTAAATAATCCCATTTTAATTTATAAAAATTCAATTTACAACTTCAAAATTTGTATCTCACAGCAAATGGTTTCTACAACAGTCTTAGATTTTTTTTTTTTTTATAGCCCAGTACAAAAGCAGACTGGATAATTTTGGAGACAATCACAGCTAGAGTCGGGATACTAACCACTGACATCTGTGAGACACAGGCCTACAGGGAATGAGTTTATTAATGAGAAGTGAAAGACATTCTTAAAAACCATAAATGTCAGTTGATGAACAGCCAGTAAACTGATGAAAGGATGCTAAAGCCTCATTAGTAATCAGAGGCATGTAAATTAAAATGATAAGCTTTGAAAATTGATTGAATTGGCAAAAATTAACAAGGATAGTCCTGTGTGGGCCAAGATACAAGGAGACAGGCAGGCTGATGTGCCAATGGGCGGTTGGAAACTGGCGCTGCCCTGTGGCAGGCAATGCGGTAGTCACCAGGACAACTTAAAGTGTACACGCCCTCCGACGCAGCAATCCCACTTTCAGTTATGTATTCACAGAAATACTTCCACCTGGCACAATGATGAGTGCACAGGACGTTCGCTGTAGTGTTACCTTCAATGGAAGAAAGTTTGTAACTGTCTAAGTGCCCATCAATAAAGAAACGCTAGAGTTCCACGACCTAATAAAAAGAATGAGATTCAGCTGTATGTTCTGACATGAAAAAATGGCCGCGATATGCTATTGAGGGAAAAAGGAAATTTGTCTAATGTGATTCCAATATTGTAAATATTTTTTATAGTTCAAAATCATAGTATTTATACAGACACAAAGAAAAGACTAGAGGGATATACAATAAACCTATGTATAATACATAGAGGGATCTGTATAACCTATGGAGAAGAATACACAAGAAACCTAATACAGTACTATGGGAGTGGGAAGGGGGCAGGGGAACTTCTGTTTCTACAAATAGAAATTTAGGCATCAAAATGTAGAAGTATGTATTACCTTTTAGTTAAAAAGTCAAGTTGGAGGCCAGGCGCAGTGGTTCATGCCTGTAACCCCTGCACTTGGGGAGACCAAGGTGGGTGGATCACTTGAGGTCAGAAGTTCGAGACCAGCCTGCCCAACATGGCAAAACCCCGTCTCTACTAAAAATACAAAAATTAGCTGGGCATGGTGGCGGGTGCCTGCAATTCCAGCTCCTCGGAAGGCTGAAGCAGAAGAATCGCTTGAACCCAGGAGGTGGAGGTTGCAGTGAGCTGACATTGTGCCACTGCACTCCAGCATGGGTAACAGAGTGAGACTCTGTCCCAAAAAAAACAAAAAATCAAGTTGGATAACACTCCCCAGGATAAACTCCAAATGCATTAGATTTAAGGATTAAAAAAACTAAGCCAAAATGTGTAAGTAAAACATGGTAGAATATTTTCTATCCAGCATGGGGAAGATACTTGTTACTATGACAAGGAATCCAGACGCTGTAAAAGAAATGACTAATACATTTCAGCACATAAAAGTAAATTTCTGAATATCAAAAAACACCACAGGCAGAGGCAAAAGACAAATGATAAACTTGAAAAATTATTCAAAATTCTTATCACAAAGGGCTGGTGTCCCTAATATATAAAATATATAAACTGACAATAGGAAAATGGGCAAAGAATAGAGTAATTCATAGTAAAGCAAATATATTAATAAATGAATGCTGAAATATATTCAATTTCATTCATAAGATAAATGCAAATCAAAATTACATTAAAATAAATGCTCTGGGGCTGGGCGCAGTGGCTCACACCTGTAATCCCAGCACTTTGGGAAGCTGAGGCAGGCGGATCACTTGAGGTCAGGAGTTCCACGCCAGCCTGGCCAACATGGTGAAACCCTGTCTCTACTAAAAATACAAAAAATTAGCTGGGTGTGGTGGCGTGTGCCTGTAATCCCAGCTACTTGGGAGGCTGAGGCAGAATTGCTTGAACCCGGGAGACGGAGGTTGCAGTGAGCCTAGATCACACTGCTCCACTCCAGCCTGGGTGACAGAGCGAAACTCCGTCTCAAAAAAATAAAAATAAAAATAAAAAAATAAATAAATGAATGCTCTGTTGCTTGCCAAAAACAAATACCTATGTTGAAATATCATTTTCACCTATTTGATTTGCAGAAAATAAAAACGTTGATCTGTTGGCATAGCTGCAGAAAAAAGAGATGCTCTCATGTATTATATAAGGCTATAAAATGATAAAAGTCTAATGGGGCCAATCTAACAACACTTATAATTATAAATTCATATATGCTTTGGTCTAGCAATTCCTTTTCTAACATACAGATCATAAAGATAACTCACAGGCATGCAAAACGATCACCTACCAGGTCACTTGCTACAGCACTGTCTGTGGCAGCAAGACATTTGAATTAACTTTAATGGCTAACAGGAGAGGACTGTTAAATAAATGATACATTCCAACAATGGAATACCATTAGAAAAAAAAAGAGGAAGCTCTTCTTGCACTGACAGGGAAAGATTCTCAAAATTACATTGCTAAGCAAAAACAGCGAAGTATGCTATAATCATATAAAAAACGAGAAAAAAATTTTAATAGGAAGAAAAAACAGAAACTAACAACAGTGATTACCTGGCATAGAGAAAGATGGGAACCCAGTGGAAGGAGGCAGGAGCAGATATACTTTTTCTTACTTTTTAACGTTTTAACAATGGGAAAGGGGTTTAAAAAGTGAAATAAACACATACAAATACAACCTGGAGTTGCAAAACAGTGAATCTTTTTTTCCTCATTGTCAATCTTCCCACAACATCATGAAGAGTGAAATTCAAAATTTACAAGTTCTTACTTGTCCAGTTTTTCTTCTGCGTGGATTTTCAGGGCCTGGTATCGCTGCTCCTCTTGTTTAACTCTGGCTAAGTAATCCTGAGCACATTTCTTCAAGGCTTCTTCATTCTGTTCCAAAGCAAAAATTGAAACTAAACAGGTCATTTTGTTTCTTCTAATCTACCATGTATCAGAGTTTTCATTTTTTAAAGAATGGAAAAATCGAATTAACTCAGATATCTGCCTTTTATTCATACTCTGCAGTAATTTGAAATAGCCACATGTAATTCTCATTGAGGAAATTCTACATAATGTCTTCATGTGTTAATTTTCAATATCATACAGTAAGGGTCAGTTATACCAATATGCCTACTTTAGGAAGGCAGTTATTCAAAACTGAATGGCAATTTGACTTCCATATTTGATAAACTGGCCAGTTTCATTTTTATTTTAATATGAAAATAAAGACATTTCCTTGCTATAATTGTGTCTGGTTGATATGGTAAAGCTAAATTAAATCAACAGGCCCATTTATATCTAAATTTGAAATATTATACTTAATTCTTCTAGAATATGCAGCTTGAATTTTTCAGTGACATGGAATTCCTTCTAATCCCTTTTACTAAAACTGAAATGGTGAATTATCAGAAAGAACATTTCTAGAATTCACCTGAGGTCTGAGGGTTCAATTAATAGTTCTTGCAGTCTACGCCACAGCCTGGGGTTTATTGGCTTGACACAGGAGAGGAATGGCCAAGACATGGCCACCCATTGGGCCAGATGCCTGAACAACCAAAGAAGGAAAAATGTGGAAAAATCCAGCTTCACTGGAATAGAGGATACAAGGCCAGTAGGTCCTGAGCTCCTATTTAGAAGGATACCCACAACCTCTGGCATATGTATTTGATGACCAGTTACCAAGGAAATACACTATTGGAAATACACCCGGAACAGAGGGAAAAAACACTCTACCTTCTTGAACCCTTCCAGAACGCCTTTCAGGTTCTCGTATCTCCTGAAGAGATCAGAAAGGGACCTTTCCACAGAGTTAAGGTCGGCCAGGGCCTGTTCCTTCTCCATGGTCAGTTGCTGGAAGCTTTTCTGAGAGGTCATACTTGTCCTTTGTTCATCTTCTGGGAATCACAAGTCAAAACGAACGACATATTTATTCAACAAATAGAGACTCCCTAGAAGCCAAGCAGTGTTCTCAGTGATAGGGATACAGCCGGGGATGTGACCAAGTTCCTGCTCTCACGGCTTACATTCTAGTCAGGGGAGATGTGTGGTGACAAGCGATGGGGAAAAAACAAGGCAGGGTAAGGGGGAATGGGGGTGAGGAGGGGGCTGTTACTGTACAGAAAGTACCCGCTCTCAGAGGAGAGATTTGAGCAGAGACCGGACAGAAACAAGGGTGTGAACCATACAGCTACCTGGGAGGAGAATATTCTATAGAGAAGAACAGCTGTGGTAAGGCCCGGAGCTGGGAAGGTATTAGGTGATGTGGACAGTAGAAAGTATCATTTCGGTAATTTAGTGGAGAAAGGCCAGACTTTGGTTTAGGGAGTCGATCCTTACGATATGGATGAGAAGAGACTCTAAATTCAATGCAGGAGGCTCAATTTTGTTGTTTTGTAAAGGCACCACTGGGTCTGATGCAGAGAAATTACAACCTGCACTAGAGTAAGAACCCTGCACCAAAATACAGGATGCTCCCAGCGGGTGTTAGTGATGTGACCAGGCCACCAACAGTCACAGAATTCAAGGCCTGCCATCCTCTAAAATGAACCTAACTACAGTTGACCCTCATTATTCACCAAGTACATATTTCCCAATTCGCCTACTTGCTAAAATTTGTCATCCTCAAATCTATCCTCCTGGACTTACAATAGTCATTTGTGGATGTGTGCAGAGTGGCAAAAATGCGTTAGTCACCTGATATGCACGCTCTCAGCTGACAGTGAACAAAGCAATACTCTGCCTTCTTGATTCATTCCATAAACAAGTGTTCTTCTTGTGGTCTATTTGGGCCACGTTTGTTGCATTTGTGTTCTTTTGCTGGAGACCTCACTGTTCTGAGTGGCCTCCAAGGGCAGTGCTACAGTGCTGTCTAGTGATACTAAGCACAAGAAGACAGTGAGGCTCCTTAAAATACATACATTACAGAAGCTGTGTTCAGATATGAGCCAAAGTGCCGCCCACTGTGACCTCAATGTTAATGAATCAACCATATATATTAAATAAGGTATCTTTAAACAGGAACACACATAAGACAAGGTTATATACCGATCAGTCAATGAAAATGTTGTGGCCAGATGCAGGAATCTAACTCTGTCTTTCCCCTAGGAGCAGTGTTTATTTACTTATTTTTTGACATGGAGTTTTGCTCTTGTTGCCCAGGCTGGAGTGCAATGGCACGATCTCTGCTCACCACAACCTCCGCCTCCCAGGTTCAAGTGATTCTCCTGCCTCAGCCTCCCGAGTAGCTGGGATTACAGGCATGCGCCACCACGTCCAGCTAATTTTGTATTATTAGTAGAGATGGGGTTTCTCCATGTTGGTCAGGCTGGTTTCGAACTCTCAACCTCAGGTGATCCACCCATCTCGGCCTCCCAAAGTGCTGGGATTACAGGTGTGAGCCACCACGCCTGGCCAGGAGCAGTGCTTAGTATTCACTAATTCAGTGTTTGCAGCAACTTTACAGAACATACCTCCCACGAATAATGAGACAACTGTATCTAAGTGACAGACAAATAAAAGTTTGTGACATGGTCTGAAAATCATTCAGGCATCCGGCTATGGTTTATGCTACCCCTGGGAATTATGTATTGAAACCTAATTCCCAGTGTGTGAGTATGTTCAGGGTGAGAGTGGGCATGGAAGGGAATTTGGGAGGCGATCATGTCAGGATTAGTGTCCTTATAAAAGAGACTCCAGAGAGCTAGCCAGCCCCTTCTATGAGGAATGGGCCCTCCCCAGACATCTCATCTGTGGGCACCTTGAACTTTCCTGTCTCCAGAGCTATGAAAAATGTTTGTTGTTTATAAGCTACCTAGCTTACAGTATTTTGTTATACCAGGCTGAACAGACTAAGACAGATCCTATGGCTCATACCCTCGAAAAACAAAATGTTCTCCTTACCAATCATTTGAGCAATAGTCTTTTCATATTCAGCTACAATTTTCCTAAATGAGAAAAAAAGAACTTATTACCAGAGGAGGATTTTCAGACAATGAAAGTTGGAGAAATGCTGCCCCAAACAATTAAGCACATTAACGTATACCACCAATTTATGTAATCCATTTATCTGCTTTGGGGCTCTTGTTATCTCTCTCTCTCTCTTTTTTTTTTTTTTACATTATATAAGGTTTCTTAAGGTTCAAAAAAGGTTAAGAAAAAAATCTTCTGTTAAAATCTTAACAGAAAATCTTCTGTTAAGATTTTATGTTTAGTCAAACTTACATTTTACTTATAGAAACAACTGCCTTCCCTTTCTCTTTGCACCTATTTGAATAACACAAGGAAATAGATTCATTTTGCTTAGACGAGTCAATCTTTTACAAACTAAGTTAAAGATATTCTTCTGGGCTCTTCCTGAGAGATGCGATCTGACCTTAGGCTTTCCTGACCTCAATCCACCCTTTCAGACACTACCTCTGATTCAGTTACAAGTTTTATTTTGTGACCTAATTCCAAAAGTATTTCACTTATTCGAAGACTTTAAAGATCATCCTCTTGGGTTAACCTTTCTTCTAGTGAAGAGTGACAATGTCCTTCTGACCCAGTCCAGTGCTGGGTGCTCTGTGAGCCACATCACGTCCTCCCCTGCCCTCCATAGTGGTGCCCCCATTACTTTTGACGTCATATCCAAGTTGGTTATTATGTATGGCTACCACTCTCTCAGAGCAGGAATGTCCCTTCCTTTCCATCAAGCCCAGCAAAGGGCCTTACACCCAGGAAATGCTTAAAAGACAAATAATACAAGAGCAACAAATTAGAGGGATATATTTAAAATGTTTTTTAATCATTCAAGTGTTGACCACACAGTGTGTGAATTATTTATGCCTTTTTTTCTTCTCTACTTTGATTTCATCTTTAGTCATTTCATGGCTCATAACTCTCTTTTCTAAAAGTGAGGAAAAATAAAAAGATTTTAATTTCAAGTCAATCAATTTTGTTTCTTGTTAACAAGCTTTCTACCATCTATTTGGTGGTTACGTAATTTGAAACTCTCATGCATAATTAATTTTTTAAAAGTATTACGGACCAGGTGCCGTGGCTCATGCCTGTAATCCCAGCACTTTGGGAGGCTGAGGCAGGTGCATTGCTTGAGCTCAGGAGTTAGAAACCAGCCTGGGCAACAGAGTGAGACCTCATCTCTAAAAAAAAATTACACAGGCATGGTGGCGCATGCCTGTGGTCCCAGCTACTTGGGAGGCAGAGGTGAGAGGATCAGTTGATTCCAAGAGGTTGAGGCTGCAGTGAGCCATGATCACACCACTGCACTCCAGCCTGGATGACAGAGTGAGGCCCTGCCTCAAAAAAAAAAAAAAAAAAAAAAAAAAAAAGGTAGTATTATGAATTCCAATGTCTCTATCATTGGATAAGTCTTATTTTTCTGTATTCTAAATGGATATTTTGATACAAATTTCTGTCAGTTCTTCTAAGAAGATAAGAATTATGTGGGTTCTGTTTACATGTTATGCTCTGGACAACACAAGATAAACTACAGTATTTGAATATAATAACTGGTTAGCAGTAACTCCTGAAATAACATTCTCAATCACAAAGCAAGATGCAAACAGCAAAGCCTTCAAGCTCTCAACACTTGGTTCTGTGGCAAGCAAACACTGTCATCACTTCATCTGTATCAAATCTAACAGTGCATAAAAGTATCCAGCCCCTCCCCAAACCTCCAGTCTAACCTCATCTCCAAAACTTCTTGCCGGGTCTCTTCATATTTCTTCTTCCATTCATTTGCTTCAATCTCTTTAGTGATTATCTAAAGTATAATAAAGCTTAGTTTTACCCAATCTATTACAATTTGCATTTGAGACTGGGAACTGAAATAGCACACAACCACGTCTAACCCAAGATACTCAATCTATATTAGAAATATAAACCTCAATATTTCATGTTTGTAAACATTTGGAAAAGTGTACTCTAAGCCACACAGGATGCTGGGATGTAAACACGGGAATAAAGATGAGTAGAACATCTCCCAGAAATTCCAAGTGGTATTTACAGCGTCTGTGAACTTTACCTTGGCCCAGGGTCTAGCTCTCAGCTCTGCAGGGCCAGGCCCTGACTGGGACAGACACCAAGAACAGAGCCATCTGACTGGCAGGTACTCACTCTAAGGCCATGTAATCGCGGTTGATGCCAGGCCACCAGAGAATGAAACTGCCACAAAATCAGAGCATTGGAAGTTGGCATGAGTAACACATTATCATTCTATAGAGATTTCTGACAGCTTCATAAAAACGGAGTCAGAAGGAGGCGGCTCAGATGAGCTGGCTACATCTAGCTATAGCACCCGTCACCATCGGTAGAGTCTTGCTAGTTAGCCTGGAACCTAGGCTCATATTTGGGATGCTCTTGCTAACTGGAAGGAAATACTCTAAATTAATTGCCTCAAACTCCATTTGCCCTGGACAGGGCTTGCACGGGCAGCCATGGCGCTTACTGTACTTCCCTGGCCGTGCCTCTCTCTTCCTAATTGGTAGTTTCGTTATATTTATTAGGATCTCAAGAACATAGAAGGATGCATCCTGTGTGCTTCAGGTAATCAGGCATCTCTTTACTTTGATCCATTAGGTGGTGATCTCATAGTTTAACACCCAGGAAAAAGATCAAGTCATTTTTCTCATTTACAAGATTTTGGCCAGGCACAGTGGCGCATGCTTGCAGTCCCAGCTACTCAGGCGGCTGAGGCAGGAGGATCGCTCGACCCTAGGAGTTCGAGGATGCAATGAGCTATAATAGTGCCACTGTACTCCAACCCGGGTGACAGAGTGAGATCTTGTCTTTTATTTTATTTTTATTTTTCTGAGATGGAGTTTCACTCTTGTTGCCCAGGTTGGAGTGCAATGGCGCAATCTCGGCTCACCACCACCTCTGTCTCCCGGGTTCAAGCGATTCTCCTGCCTCAGCCTCCCGAGTAGCTGGGATTACAGGCATGTACTACACCACGCCCAGCTAATTTCATATTTTTTTTAGTAGAGACACGGTTTCTCCATATTGGTCAGTCTAGTCTCGAATTCCCGAACTCAGGTGATCTGTCTGCCTTGGCCTCCCAAAGCGCTGAGATTACAGGTGTGAGCTACTGTGCCAAGATTTTGTCTCAAAAAAAAAAAAGATTTTGGTGGGTCTTCTTACCACTGCTCCCAAGTTTAGAAAACAGGACTAGCTGACATCCCTCATTACCAACTTGATGCTATTTTATAAAGCTGTAAAAGACCTACAGCTGAGGTGCTTAACCACTTTCAGCATACTATAAAAATTAAAACTAAAAAAAACTATATAACTAAAAACTACAAAAATAAAATTACCACACAGTCCTTTAAGAACAGGTGGAATTGTCAAGAAACACACAAACCAAACACACAAAATACAGCATAGAAACAGGACAGGAGAGGGTGGGTAACTGATCAATGGTACACAACATTGTCTTTCATATTTTTCAGATAACCAGGAAAGGCCTAGCAGTGTTCTATTTTGAACAAAGGCTGTTAAAGAAACACAATACAGGAATCGGAGAGTTGAACTGTTTAAAGAATGAATGAAAGTAGGAAACAACTGTGTATTACTGCAAAAAAATTACAAATGTTTAGGCATGAGCATATATCCTCCGTAAAATAAAAGCACTGATTTTGTTACACATGTGAGCAAAGCTGGCAAAATTAGATATTTTAAATGTCAGGACTGAAAGATAAAGAAGGGTACAAAATTCTTAAGAATATTTCAGATTGTCAACATTTTACCCTGGAGACCAGAATGTCAGGACTCCAGCACCATTGCCATAGGGGGCCCTTTTTACGACCTAAACAAGCTGCAGGTAATAAGAACTTCCAGCCTGGGATAACTTGAGCCAGCAGAGATGCAATCTACCTGCTGGTACATGGGCCTTACAAAGAAATAGAGTGATAAGCAGACCAAATAGGAGAACTTTTACCTCTTCTCTTATTAAGGTGAGCACGGCTGTCTTGTCTGATTCGCTGAGGCAGATCCCATCCAGGGGGCTCTCACCTCCACAGGACACTGACACAGCAGCCTTCTCTGCAGAGGACTCCAGCAGCCCCTGTGGGGAAAGGGATTACATTGAATACATCAGCTTTCAGCTTCTTAACCCCAGACATCCTTCAACAACTTCCTCATTATTAAATTGATCACACCCTTTAAAACCATGTTTAAAGAAAAGTCAGTGGGCGGGGGGGAGCAAATCAAATCTAATTATGGAACTAACTAAAGAAAAACTGTTATAATGACTCTCAGAGTGGTCTTAGCTTCTGTTGAAAAGATAACCTAGAGAAATTTTAGTCTGATCTAAAAGGGAGAAAGTGTGCTTATTAATAGTGGTCAGCCACCAAAGAACCACACGGATGACAGAGAAACACACCCATGATTAAGTTTCTGGAGATAAGCTCCATGTAAATGGAATTTTCTTTTTTTAAAAAAGAAAAAACAAAAACAAGTGACAGCTGCTCCTGTTACATATCGATGCTTTGTATGTATTTTTATTTAGCCACTGCAGATGGAAATGTTTCTAAAATACTAACTTTCAGGCCTAAGGAGGCAGAAATAGCAAAAATATTTGAACTCTTTGAACTCTCACCCCCACCCTTTCACCCGGACGATTCAGGATCATCCTGAACTTCCACTGCTCTGCGGAGACCTCCTGCGGTAACCCCGCCTGCTGGGTGTGTGCCACGGTTGCCCATATGCAAAACGGCCATACTTAAGTCAAGGTCCGTGCCTGTGCGTTGATTCCTCCTTGCTACTAAGCCTTCCACTCCCTTCTGGCAGCACTTCACTCTCTGAGGTGCTTGCTCGCTTCTGTCATAAACTCAGGTTCCACAGCAAAACACTGGCAAACTTTTTTTTTTTTCATGAGAACACGGACTTTGTACTACTATTTTCCTTCCTAAAAGACGTTTTTGGCGGCTATTCCTCCCACCTATGGAAGTAAACTTTTTATATAAACGAGTCATCTAATACTTTGGGAACATCCAAAATGCCAAAATGACCTGGAATAATCTTAATCTTAAATGTGGGATAACTAATCAATTAGTTATTGATTATAATCAATCAGTTACATCTTGTGTGAATCAACACTAAACAGAAAGTTCAAGGTGAACGTAGACCAGTGGCTTTTAAATTTTTCAGAGTCATTATATAGTTTTACCCTCTCTCTAGAAAACGCTCAGAAACAGAATTTTAGCATGCGGCTTCACAGATCTCAGCCATGGGCCCAAAACAGAAACCTGTCTCAAGCCACAGAAAAGCAAAATACAAAAGCCACAAGCCGGCAGTGCCCATGTTCCAGCAGCATTTGGGGGAGGGCAGCCCACCATGCCAACAGAAGTCCAAGGTCCCCACAAAACCTCTCTTTTCTCTTTTGGGATAGATCTACCACTAGAACCAGAAGGCACTTGCAGTGGGCAGCCTCTAAAATGCCCCCCAATAACCCCTACCTCCAGTACTAATGCTCTCCCTCTGTAATCTCTTCAAGTGTAGGCTGGACCTAGTGACTCGTTAGAATATGGCAAATGTCATGGATATCACTTCTGAGGTTAGGTTCTGAACAAACTGACTTCTATGTTTTGAGAAGCTACAGGGAAAGGCCCATGTGGCAAGGAGCCGATGTCTCTGCCGACAGCCAGTGGGGACCCAAGACTAGCTAACAACCACGTGAGTGAGCTTGGAAGCAGATCCTCCCAGATCCTCCCTAAAAGTCAAGCCTGGATATGACTGCAGCCTGGGTCAACACCTTGACTGCAGCCTGCAATAGACCCTGAGTCAGAAGCACCCAGCAAAGCTGCCCAAGATTCCTGACCCACAGAAACAATGAGATAATAAACACTTGCTTTAAGTGTTGGAGTAATGTGTTATACAGCAGCAGATAGCTGATACACATCTGGACATCTGAATCATCTCATTAACTTCCTGTGCCTTGTTTCTTATCAAGAAACTGTTACTTGCTTAAAGGGAGGTAATACAGGAGGTCAGGTTGAGACTTGATTCACCTCACTGTTACACTTCCGATGCTAAATTAATAACATTTCATGGGTCAGTCTCTTGTGAGTTCTTAGTTTAAGCCACGAGGTTGAGTCAACTTTAGGAAACAGACGCTCGGTGCTTTCCATGGCTACCAGGTTCGTGAGAATTTGGGAAATAAGCCCCCTAAAAATCTTCATAGCCAGGAAAACATCAACGTCTATTACAGAGTTCAGCATCTCATTCATTTGTTAAGGGGGTAAAAGAATTCAGTCTGTCTGCTTAACAACTCAATGCTAACACATGTGGGGTCCAGAAGAGGCAGCATCCTGAGCAGGAGGTGGGAGATCAAACCTTAGATGGTGTTTGATGTCTCCAGGTGAGTGGGCTCTTCAGCCTGCCGACTCTCCCCAGTCACTCTCCTCTCTGCCTGGCCACATTTATAAGCCTCACTACTCAAAATGCAACAATTCTTACAGGTGTAAGAGCAGGAATGTATGCCCTTGCCTACTTTAGCCATCTTTTCCAGTCTCCTAGGATTTAACTTTTTATAGTCCTTAGTCCTTTAGGTTGCTTCTCAAAAAGTGCAGAACATCTCACAGCGGTGTCTAAGGAAGAGAATGCAGTCATGGGTTTAGTTTCTGTTTCTGGTTGGGGCAGTAAAGCCCCTTCCTCATCCCTCTTTTCCGCTTATCACTAGAGACAGAAACTAAAAACCATGGCTTCAGGCTGCTAAAAGCCTAAAACAAAACCAATCAGAACAACAACAACAACAACAAAATTAAGCAAGCTGGACAAGCTTGTTATAGAACCTATCATCACAGAGAATTGGCCAGAAGATCTCTTTTAGGCCTGGGCCATCTAGTATGTCTTTAATGAAGATGCTAAATCAATCAATCATATCCTTCCAAAAGGGCTTCATTTCATGTTTGCCAATGCTTCTCCCAGTCCCTCAAAACGTTCACAATTGAGGACCAATGAAGACCAGTAGACAACAGAACTCAATGTACTCCTGGTTGCAAATTTACAGTGAGCACAGATGCCACAGATTCCCGTGGCTGTGTCCTCGCAGCAGGAGAATTCGCACCACTAATCTGTGGCAGTGTGCTGACTGTGCTCATTTGTCCTCGATCACAACCGAGCAGTACCAGCCCCTGCCGTACTCTTAACACAGACATGCCCGAAAAAGTCAAATGAACTCACCTTTTAAAAAATTTAAAACTTAAAAAGAAAAGTTAATTTCTTATATGAAAAATGCTGTGGAACAACAGCTGAAAAGCAAGGAGAGACTGACTCCCACCACTGATTGTACTCTGGCCTCAGTCCAGCCACCACCTACTGCTGGGCACAAGACCGCATAGGAATGAACTTCACAGCAACACGGAGAAACTTAAAAAGTGAATGCTGGATTAAATAGATGATTTTTTCATTCAATGTTTTGCATGGTGAAATTTCTTTATACAATGTTTATTCAGTGTTCTAAGGAAGTAGGAGTTAATTTATGTTGGGAAGTTCAAATGGAGTTGCTTTTAAAAGGTCACAGCATATGATATGTTCCTCACCAGCTGCCTTCAGAGACAGTTTGCCATTTTTCTTTTCACTCTCTTCTTTTTCACTTTTTTCCACGTGTTTCCTATCAACACCACACCAGTGTATTCTAATACAACAGTGTATTCTAGCACACCACTAGTGTATTCTAGCACTTTACAGCTTAAATCTTTCACGTTATCATTTTATCTTATCCTTACAACCATTTTGATGAGGCAGATGGGTGCTACTCATTTTATGGATGAATCAGTTGGGAATCAGGAAGTTAAAAGTTTAAGAACTGAGTAAACGGGCCGGGCGCAGTGGCTCATGCCTGTAATCCCAGCACTTCAGGAGGCCAACACGGGTGGATCACCTGAGGTCAGGAGTTTGAGACCAGCCTGCCCGACATGGTAAAACCCCGTCTCTACTAATAATACAAAAATTAGCCATGCGTGGTGGCGCATGCCTGTAATCCTAGCTACTCAGGAGGTTGAGGGAGAACTGTTTGAACCCAGTAGGCGGAGGCTGCAGTGAGACGAGATTGCGTCACTGTACTCCAGCCTGGGCGACAAGAGTGAAGGCTGGTCTCAAAAAAAAAAAAAAAAAAAAAGAACTGAGTAAACCAGCCAGGTGCGGACGCTCATGCCTGTAATCCCAATACTTTGGGAGGCCAAGGTGGGCAGATCGCTTGAGCCCAGGAGGTTGAGACCAGCTAGGCAACACGGCAAGACCCCATTTCTACAAAAAATACAAAAATTAGCTGGGTGTGGTGGCACGCACCTCTAGTTCCAGCTACTTGGGAGGCTGTGGTGGAAGGATCACTTGAGCCCAGGAGGTGGAGGTTGCAGTTAGCCAAGATCGCACCACTGTATTCCAGCCTGGGGAACAGTGAGACTGTCTCAAATAATAATAACAACAATAATAATAAAAACCTTAGTTAACCCAATACATCCGAAATATTATCATCTCAACATGTAGTTAATATAAAAAGTTGAGACATTTATGCTTCTCCTTTTTCTGAGTAGCTACAGTTCAAGTGTGCTCAAGCTACCTGCAGCTAGGGCTACTCTACAGAACACCGCAGAGACTACGTGTTCCTCAAGTGAAGAAACTGTCTTATTTACATTTTATCCTCGTCACCTAACACTGACCAGAATTTAACAAATTCACATGGGCTTCAAAACAAATACTGAAAGAAATCTGAGCCCCACCCAGCCCTCCACATTCAGGAACTTACAAGCACAGTGGACCCGTCTTCTTCCATCTTCTGGCACGTCTCCTTCTCTATGCCTAAGACAGAAAGTCATTTTTATAGTTATCCCAAGAAGTTGGTTCCTTTCCTCCCTAGTGAAAGGCTCTTGGAAACGCCAGTGTAGGCCGAGAATGACTATGAACACATGAAAAGCATTTTAAGATTTTATTTAAAAGGAATGCTGGCATTTTCTTGAGTGTTGTTATAAGTCCATGGCATTCAGAAGAGGAGCACATGGTTAGTCGCCAGGAACAGGTCGTCAGCCTTCAGGCAGAAAGAACAGCAAGGCTGCCCCCTTGTGTCCATTAAAAGTTTGGAAAAATGCGTTGTACTAACTGTGGCATTATTTCAGAAAGGGGACACTGTGTAACACTGATTTCTTTTTTATCATCAAGTCGGAGTGAATTTAAATTCCAGCCCAGAATGGTGGCCTTGATCTAATTAATGCAGCAGATAAGATAATAAGCTTTAAAATTCAAGCCAGCACAACTAAACTCATTCTCCCCTCCACACCCTTCAAATGGGCTACCTTGTCTCAGGTCTATCCTCTACTAGGGTAGAGGGTGACATTTAAAATAACCAGAAGATGGCTGGGCACGGTGGGTCATGCCTGTAATCCCAGCACTTTGGGAGGCCAAGGTGGGTGGATCACCTGAGGTCAGGAGACCAACCTGGCCAACATGGCGAAGCCTCGTCTCTACTAAAAATACAAAAATTAGCTCGGCGCGGTGGCGCATGCCTGTAATCCAGCTACTCGGGAGGCTGAGGCAGGAGAATCGCCTGAACCTGGGAGGTGGAGGTTGCAGTGAGTTGAGATAGCACCACCACACTCCAGCCTGGGCAACAAGAGCGAAACTCAGTCTCAAAAATAAGAAAAATAAAAAATAAAATAACTAGAAGATACACTCATTAAAGTAAACATAAAAATACAGAAAAGCATATAAAAGTTTACAATCTAAAGTTACAATCCTCCACATGGCAATCACTAACTACTATTGTTGTCAATAGCTAATTATTTAAAACACAAACGTGACCATCACTCCCTTGTTCAAAAACCTTCAACCTCCCCCTCCCTACCTATAGGATCAAGCCCAGATTCCACGGTACGACCTTGCTTCCCACTTGGCCAGGTACTTACAGAAAACCACCAGGCCTTTTACCAACATGGCAGCTTCCTTCCCATGGCTGTGTGAAAGTCTCGTTTCCTGGAGAACATCTAGTAAGTATCCATCAGGACCCAGTTCCAAGGGGACACTCCCCAGGACACAGTCGGGATTCACCTAACAGGGCCTGTAGCCACTCCCACACCCAGGACCGCAGCCTCCACTTGCCTGTGATGTGGCTGATCAGTTACAATGTAACCACTTGTTCAAATCTGTTCCCCTTGCTGTTTGCTAACTTTGAAGACAGCACTGTATACACAGGGCCCCAGCTCTCTACACAAATTTTTGTTGAAGGAATTTCCTCCAGTGGGGAAGAATATAATTCAATAAATGTTTACCATGTACTGTGTCAAAGGTGACTCACAGATGACTGTCTGGTAGTCTCCAACCTCAGTAAGTTTATAATATTACCTTCCTGTAATTAACACACTGCACTAGGTACTGTGGAACAGGAAGGGGGAAAGGAAATGTGGGAGCATAAAGCATGCTGCAGAGACCTGAAGGGATGTGCACATCTCTGTAGGAGGCGGCAACGGAAGACACTTCAGATGGAAAAAAACCAAGGCAGGTGTTAAGAATACTCAGGATTAACCCCAAGAAACTGGGGGAATGGCAAACAAGGGCTTAGGGAAAGATATCGGGGCAGAAGGCAGTATCGGAATAAATCAGGAACAATGCCTGGCACATTATTTTACAGATGAGAGACTGAGGCCTGGGATGAGGAGGAGGCCAGGGGGAATAAATTGCTCCAAGTTCTTACTTTTCATCTGCTTCCCTGGCTTAATGGCAGATCATGACTTTTAAAATTCTATGCATAAAAGCCCACAAATAAAATTATGTTAAGAAGATCTGAGTTTTTAATAATGTTTAATGTAGTCAGGAACATGGTTCTAAACTTTTCGTAAGTAAGGTTTAAGGCCAAGGACGTAACTGGGGTCCCAAAAGAGGGGCTTAGCTCTAGAATGATCTGACAAGTCCATCAGTAAGAGGTTTCAGCCCTGATTAGTCCAGGTTCCTCATTAGCATGTTACAAAATATTTTACAGTGCACTGGTCAATCTCAACTTACCACATCTGTACCAGAAAAATTTACAGTAGCCTAGTATCATGAAAATAATCTCATCATACTTTGGCATTGTGGCTAAAAGACCATGGAACCAGACTGCTTAGAGTCAAATGTAGTTCTGCCATTTACTAATGACGAGGTTCAGAACACACTTCACCAAAATATGGTGCCTTCGCATTTGAGGACACAGCAGAAGCAGGGGGGTCTCTCGGCCCCTCTCCTGCCCTCTTCCCTGAAGCAGGCCATAAAGGTATCCCTCAGACCTTCCCCCGAAAATAGGTCATAAGACCTCATTACAGAGGGACCTCCTTGTACACAGAGAAAAACAATGTCCTTATCCCGAAAGACACAGACACCAAGAGGAACTGAAACAAACAGGACTTGCTAAGTTCCCCTGGTTTATTACCATAGATCATGCCCTTCTGTCCTCCAATTATACTTCTGCACAACTATCTGTAAAAGTACAGTTTTCCCTGTTCCTTTGGGTCTTCATTTCTGGAGGCTCTAATGTCATGTAAAACTTACATTAAATACATTTGTATGCTTTTCTCTTGTTGATCTTTTGTTAGAGATGTCTCAGCCATGAACCCCGTGATGGGTGAGGAAAAAGATACCACTTTTCTGTCCTACCCTAGCCAAGTGACTTTAATCAAGTCACTTAACTTCTCTGACTTACTTTGTTTCTCTGAAGAAGGGAGAAAAAGGTAACACCTTGCTATGAATGAGTATATGCAAAGCACTTAGAACAATGCCTGTACATGGTAAGGCACCATACATGTTAGTTGTTGTTTCCCTAAGTTAAACAATGAGTATAACAATCACAAAAAAGTCAAATGTATGACATATTTATAGGCCATTTGATATAGTTTAAATATTTGCCCCCTAAATCTCATGATGAAACCTGATCAACAGTTGGAAGTGAGGCCTAATGGGAGGTGGCTGGGTCATAGAGGTGGATCCCTCATGAATAGCTTGCTGCCCTCCTTGTGGTAATAAGTGACTTCTTGCTCTGTTAGTTTCTGTGAGATGTTTGTTAAAATAGCCTGGCATCCTCCTCCCCCTCTCTTCCTCCCACCCTCTCGCCATGTGACACACTTGCTCCCCCTTGCCTTCCACCATGATTGGAAGCTTCCTGAGTCCCCCTCACTAGAAACAGGCACTGGTGCCATGCTTATTCTACAGGCTGCAGAATCAAGAACCAAATAAACCTCTTTTCCTTATAAATTAGCCATTCTCAGGTATTCCTTTACAGCAACGCAAATGAACTAACACACCACTATACTTTAAGAGGTGGCCATATTCACATACAATTATACAAATGAACTAACACACCACTATACTTTAAGAGGTGGCCATATTCACATACAATTATACAAATGAACTAACACACCACTATTCTTTAAGATATGGCCATATTCACATACAATTATAAAGAAATTCAAGCAGTCTCACACACATCAGCATCTCCTATACAACTTGTCACAAGTATCCCTATGTTCCTAGTACTTCAAGAAGCCCTTTTTTTGTGTCCCTTTTCCGGGTAAAGAAGCAAAGCATAGGTCAGCATCCTAAATCTATCCTTCAAGTGACCCAATTCTTTAATCTCTGTAAGGCGCCTCCTGCTTTATTAGGCTTTCAGGCATTTCCATGCTTATGTACATTAGAAAGATGAAGATATGCTTCCATACCTGCTTCTGAGGATGAAAACGCATGATTTATGGTAGACACGGGAACATTGGAACATTCAAAGTACTCCAGGTCTTCCTCTGGCTCACCTTTCACCTCGGCCCCAGCTGATTTCTGACCACATGACGTGGATGCCAGTTTCTCCTCATCGGTAGCATGGCCATCCCTATTAGAAATGTCTGAAATCTGGGAGATCACTGCTCCTTCATCCTGAGAAACACAACAGAGAAGATGCTACCCTTTAGGAGGGCAAGCAATGGGGAAAACTGACATCCCATGAATGGAACAAGGTAGACACAACTCCATACAGATATGTGAGAGGTTAACCACAGATCAGGGTACAAAGCAAGGAGGAAGTTGGAGTCTTTCAATTGTGAGATATTGTTTTATAGAACCTAGTTTCTGTAATTTGAGTCTGAGGTTTTAAAAAATGATCTTCTCTAGGTTAAGTTTATAAGCAAGCAGTTTAAGTGGTTTAAGACAATGGTTTTCAATTTTTTTGCTTGTATACCTCCTAATTTTAAAAAAAATCTATGTACCCCATTGCATTTTCAAGTGACAGCTAAAAACTTTTTGGCATAAGTTTAAATAATCACAAAGAATGTAATATCTGGAATATTCTAAACATTGAATTTACTTAATGCTATCTAGTTACCTTGGTGATTTGATACCATATGTAAATTTACACTAACAAGTTCCTGAATAAGTCAGAAGTTTATGTTATTCCTTTTCCTCTCTAAATCTGTATTTCCATTTCACTTCCATCATGAAATCCAAATGAAAAACATCTGCATGGCTGGAAGTCTTTTAAAGGTCTCTATCCAATGTCTCTGTGAAACTTTTTTCTTTGACTGTAAGTCTTAAAATTTTTTTCTGCTGGAGAGTTATTATATTAATGCATAACTTATTTTCAAAATATTGCAAGTTTTGATAAGTATTATCAGACACAAAAGTAAGTTGTTATATCAATTACAAAATGTTTTATTGCACTAATTCTTAAAAACTTTTACAGTGCAATAAATGGGTTTTATTTTATATCCAATAAATGGGTTTGGGGTTTCTTTTTTTTTTTTTTAAAGAAGACCAAAGATAAATTTCTCATAGGTCTTGTTGCCTACTTTAGCAAAATCTGGGAGAATCTTTTACACATTTGTAACAGATGAAAAATAACTCAGATTGCAAATTTCCCCCACCACACCCCTTTTTTACATTTTACACCATATACCAAGTTTCTGGTCCAAATTGTATAGGATAAGTTACGTTAAATTGAACTCTATTAAACAATGAATGTATTCCTGTAATAAGTATACTGACAAAGTTTTAAAAAGAACAAAAGGATCTCATTGCAATCAGATGGGCCTGGGTTTCGGTTTATTTGTTTTGCAATTAGTCTATACGGTCATGGATGGATACTATTTATTGCTAGAATGTAACAAAGGTCAATATCAATTTTATTCCTGGTTTCTATTTTTATAAATATAATCATTAAGAAACCTTATTTATATAAACAATAGATGAAACAGAAGGTAGTTCTGTAACATAAGTGCCTTTCAATTCTTTGAACCCCTTTCCAAGTTATGTGCCCCAAAAAATCTATCATCAAACATTATTTTTAGATCAGTTAACAACTCAGGTTTTCCTCTATTGTTGAAAGCAATGAATTAGAAAACCATCTGACTTAAGAAAAATACCATTCAGTTATTAGTCAATTATCTTCTTAGCACCTATACCGATATTTCAGATCTTCCCTTTGGTGCCCTGCAGACTTTCACACCCTGTGGTGATGGTGATGCATCTTTGTAGCACTCAAAGTGGGAATTTTACCAAAAAAAAAGTCATTGTGAAAGGGTTTGCTTGTCTTCAGGGGCCTTCTCTTCAGGGACAGTAAGGATCTGTTTAAAACTGAGTACTCAGGCACCCATTGGAAAGTCCTTTTGAACCACCCACCAGGGGTATGCAAACTCCCACTGGGGGACCCCTGGTCTAAGAGACGTTCTGGGGATGGACACAGACTCACCTGGGAACATGCATCCAAAGCGAGAGACTGAGTTTCATGCTTCTTCACCTTACAGCCACTCCTGGAAAGAGAAGAAACACAAACAAGCCAGTTTGCAATCACACTGACAACTGTCAAGGTATGAAATGGAGCAGAGAGCAGTGTGTGCGGATAGAAGCCAAAGCGTACAGCACCACACAAATCATACATCGCCGCATGAGAGAGGCAGGGATACCTTTTATGCCTCTGAGTTTTCCCCAGAGAGACGAGGTAAGCAAAGACCTACAGTGGGGCTCATTCTCTGAAAAGACCCCCTCCGCTTGCTTCTGTGAGTTGTCAAACAGTAGCACTCTGATGTCTATGGTTTTTAATTACACGCCACCAAAAGCTTTTCAGACAGTAGAGCCTTAGCAGCTGGAGACATTCAGTTCCTCTGAGCCTCACTCACTTGGCTTTGACGTTCATTAGAAAAATCATCACACTGGACCAAATTCTTTAAAAATTCTTTATTGCTCTAAAACCCATAGACGTCTCATAAAACAGTTCCAGTTAAGACTTGTGTGCTCACAGAGAAGAACTGTCAATAAAAATTATAAAAATAAAACTATGTGGGTAAACTGTTACCATTCCTATTAAGTAGTAAGATGGAAGATGAATGTCACATGCTGCACAAAGCCTGAAACTGGGGAAGCTTGAACCACCTGTTATTTGTAGATTAGCACACAACTTGTGATCACAGGACTAATTCAGATTCTGTTCTAATAAACTTAGAATTTCCAGTAAAAACACCACTGTGACCAAAAAAAAGAGAAAAAATTATTTGCAACTTTTTTTCTTTTGTGAGAAAAAATACAAAGACAAGCACATAAGTTACCAGAATGTGCATAATCACTAGTTCATGATCTTCTTTCCCTAATCTTCTTACTGAGTGCTACCCTCTGCCACCAAACTCAAGTTGAGCTGACTCAGTAAAATTTATTAACTGTTCCAAGCCAGTAGCTTTATCCTACCAAAAAAAGCCAATGATTTCCAATATTAAATAGCAGAACAGTCCCTCAAACCACTGCTGCGATGATCTTGGGGCCAAGCCAGCTTTTGGTATTGTCAAAGCGCCACATGACACCTGCCAAGCCAGGGAGCGCAAGCTCTAGCACCTAAGGTGTAAAGACCAAGCCCCACTCCCTTAGGTATGGACAACTGCAAGGCTAAGCTGACTCATGAAGTGACTGATGAAATGCAAAAAAAATCATCAGAAGATCAAACTCAGAATTAGAAGCAAACATGCTATGGAGAGATGGCTGGGGGAAGGGGGAGAGGAAACTGCCAACGGTCCCAGTGACAAAAGAAACAGCAGGAGTACTTACAACAGAAAACAGAGAAATTTCACTTGTTCAGTAGTCCTGATGCACCAACCAAATTAGAGACAGGAAAGAGACAGACAGATGGAGAAAAAAAATCATGTAAAGACTGGAATATTCAACTCTAGTCTGGCAGATGTAAAAGCTGCACAATTCTTTCTATGAGGTGAGATATAAATTAAAAATGTATTCATGAATGTTATCACTAGTGAGTGAATGATGAACAGACCTCATCTACAAAACAGACTGGTAGAAACACTCAGAAATGCCACAAATTCAAATTTATAGATGAAAAATAAACTTCCAAGAGGTCTAGCACTCCTTTCTTCTAAAAAGAACAAGAAGACAAGATTTTTGATTGCATAAGGACTTAAACCCCTATTAAGTGTATTAGATCAAGAAGTTCATTCAACAAAAACAGAATAGGGGAAAAAGGTTACTGGGTGAGGGTGGTAGAACTCGAGAAATGGTGCTTCTTGCTGCTGAATATAAAGTGTAGAATAAATTACCCTTTCTTTGGCCCAGATTTCATCTTATTTAACGCATTGGTGGCATGCAACTGAAAGATTCACAAATGACTCATCAACTTCAGTAGGCAGAAGCATCCCACATTTAGGAGAGGAAGTACCTAGGCAGTGATGTGCCCAGTACATACCCTAAGTGCTGTCTAGAGAGAAGTAATCAACCTTAAAAGCCACAAAAAAGGGCATCCAATCAATAATATTTTCCAACCACCATTTAACTGCTTATATACAATCAAGCAACAGATCGAGAGCTACTAATGACATTTCACTCCCCTTAGCCATTCTGGGGCTGCTGAGGAACTGGTTCCTACATCTCTCTACTTTCTTGGTCCTGAAGTTGATCCTTCTGCTCTTTAAACCTCTGGGCATCTTCCTTTCTGCTGTAAGTCACCATGATATCCGGAGTTTTTCTTTAAGTCATAGCAATGCTGAGAAGCATTTCCCCAACTGACATACAGTGACAACTACAAGCACAGTGCTTCTCATACTCCTTGTACATATTTCATCCTGCATCTCATTGGTCCTTCTTTGTATCTCCATCTTACTCAAACTTTTTAGTAAAATGTCACAGGGCCACAAAAGGATATACAGTCAGGTGCCATGTAATGACGTTTCAGTCATGTATACGATGGTGGTCCCGTAGGGTTATAATGGAACTGAAAAACTATTGTCTAGTGATGTCCTGATGATCCTGACCCAAGGTAGGCCTAGGTAATGTGTGTGTCTGTGTCTTAGTTTTTAACAAAAATTTTAAAAAGTAAATAAATAAATAATTTTACACAAAGAAAACTTACGGAATAGGGATATAAAGAAAGAAAATATTTTTGTATAGCTGTACCATGTGTTTGTGTTTTAAGCTAAGTATTATTACAAAAGTCAAAATTTCTTTAAAAATTTAAAAGTTGATAAAGTAAACGTTACAGTAAGCTAAACTTAATCTATTAATGAAGGAAAAAAATTTAAATAAATTTAGTGTAGCTGAAGTGTACCGTGTTTATAGAGGCTACAGTAGTGTACAGTAATGTCCCAGGCCTTCACATTCACTCACCACTCACTGACTCACTCAGAGCAACTTCCAGTTCTGCAAGCTCCATTCATGGTAAGGGCCCTACACAGGTGTATTATTTTTTATCTTTTATACTATATTTTTACTGTACATTTTCTATGCTTAGATATGTTTAGATACACAAATACTGACCATTGTGTTACACTGCCTATAGTAGTTTTTTTTTTTTTTTTAAGACTGGGTCTTGCTCTGCCAGCCAGGCTGGAGTACAATGACATAATCCTGGCTCATGGTAACCTCAATCTCCTGGGCTCAAGCAATCCTCCTGCCTCAATCCCCTGAGTAGCTGGGACTACAGGTATGCACCACCACTCCCAGCTAATTTAAAAAAATTTTTTAAAGAGACAGGGGACTGGTGGGGGGCTCTATGTTGCCCAGGCTGATCTTGAACTCCTGGCCTCAAGGGATCCTCCCACCTTGGCCTCCCAAAGTGTTGGCATTACAGGTGAGAGCCACCACACCTAGCACCTACAGTATTCAGTATGATAATGTGCTGTATAGGGTTGTAGCCTAGGAGCAATAGGCTGTACCATATAGCCTAGGTATGTAGTAGGTTACACCACCTAGGTTTGAGTAAGTTCACCTGATGATGTTCACACAACAAAATCACCAAAGGATGCACTTCCCTGTGGCTTATCCTGTGGCTAAGTGATGTATGATTGTATTATCATCTACTCAAGTTTTGTGATAAAGTAATCCTGTAGCAAAGTTAAACTGAAACTTGATATGGAATATGACCTTAGGTAATTATACTGAAAACTCCAAGGACCTTGCAAAAGTCAGATAATTTCCCAGAAGAGATGGGGGATTGACTAAACCGACTACTCAGTTTTAACAGATAATGTAAAATATTCTTGATTCTTATTAAAAATTTACCTTCTGGGCGATGAGCCAGAAATTACACATGGAGACAAGAATTCTCATCAATTTTAGTGGTAGGTTTGTTTCCCACAAAAATCATAGCTTTCTGTTTATGTAAAAAGTCTTCTTTCTACAAGACCCTTTTGGACCATTTCCCACATGTTATTGACGCTACAGAGGTAAGTTATAGGATTGGAATTTCTGTTTTATCCATAAAGAATATGAAGACGGTGGCCAGCACTGACATTTGAATTGTCTATAACATGACTCCTAACAGCCCAGCCAGGATTTCTGAAAACCATCAAATCTCTACCTGCCTATCTCATGCCATTTTTTTTTTTGGGGGGGGGGGATGGAGTCTTGCTGTCGCTCAGGCTGGAGTGCAGTGGCATGATCTTGGCTCACTGCAACCTCTGCCTCCTGGGTTCAAGCAATTCTCGTGTCTCAGCCTCCCAGGTAGCTGAGACTACAGGTATGCACCACCATGCCCAGCTAATTTTTGCATTTTTAGTAGAGAAGGTTTCACCATGTTAGACAGGCTGGTCTCAAACTCCGGACCTCAAGTGATTCACCTGTGTCGACCTCCCAAACTGCTGGGACTACAGGTGTCAGCCACCATGCCCAGCCTATTTTTTAAAAAACATAAAAAAGTCTCTAGGGCCAGGGGAAAAGAACTTAGCTGATTAAGCCGAGGATTCAGAAATAAGGCAACAATTGGAAAAGGAAACCTCTGGTATTTCCGATTCCACACAACAGGCCAAATAGTGAAGACTGCAGGATAACGTTATGAGCTTTGTATCAACCTCGGTGCACCTCAAAGGTAAACTCAGTTCACCAAAGCCAAAAGTAGCCAGCTGCCAAACTCACAGAGAAGACACAGAGCACGACACCCAGCGCCCACTGTCACTCACGTTATTAAACGCGACTTTGCCTTCTTGGGTGATTCTAAGATTTCATTAACATGATTACCAGTGGGAGAACAAAAGTCACTGCTTGTTAAGGTCGTAGTTGGTTTAAAGGGATCCACAGATTCGTCAAAGTTATCTGGGTCAAAGTGGTAGGAACCCTCAGAAGAAAGGGATGGGGAGTTCTGCAGAATAGAGTGGCTCCCAAAGGGGTTGAAGCTGGCGTTTTCCCACTGACTAGGATCTAGCTTGGAAGATGTTTGGGAGAGAGGCCCGTCACGTGCCACTGGGTCTGTAGGCTGTTCTAAACCTGCTGACTTACTGATGCCATCTTTTTGCATCTTGGGAATCAGTTTGCTACCCGGTTTCCTGCCAAGCTTCCTTGGAAGGGCTTTCCTGGCCTCTATGTTTCCCATATCTTCTGTGAAATCAAACTCAAGCTTGAGAGGTAAGCTCCTGGACTCCTCCCCCAGCTCAACCCCTGAGTCGTTTGTGTCACTACTGAGAGTGCCCGGAGTTTCTTTAAGGTCAGGGGGAGACTTCGGGAACATGGCACCTCCTAGCGAAGAAGGACTTGTGTTCTCATCCAGCTCTTCAGGACTGAAGTGGTAGGATGCTTTGGGGAGAGGTGTACCCTCCGCAGCAGCGTCGGTGTCTGAGAACTCTCCTCCAATTGCTTTCTTCCTCAGGGGGACAGGCTTGGGCTTTCTCAGCTTGCTTCTTCTGCTGGGCACAGGCTCTGGACAGGAGTTGCCAGCTTTTAGACTGGCTTCTGTGGAGGGCTCAAGGGTGACCCCCATGCTGCCTTCCGTCATCGCCTCGTCCTGGAGGGCGTCTGGCGGGCTGGAAGGCAGAGCCTTGCCTGAGACTGCAGTTACACAGCCATGAGCTGCTTTTGTTCCAAGGGCTGCCGAGATATCCGAGGAATCCCTCGTTTCTATTGAAAATGGCCTCACAATGGAAATTTTGCTAAAATCATGTTCAGGCTCCTCTTTGAAATTCTTGACTGAGGGAGAATCAATGGTCTGCTGTGGCACTTCATTTTCTGAAGGTTTAGAACAAGTCTTAGATGAACATTTTTCAACCACTTCTGCTACAAGCTCTTCATCAGCTTCTTGTGATTCTAAAATGAAACACAAAAACCACCTATTAAAGAATTATCTTTCTGTCATTGGTAAATATCTTTTCCTACCTGAATTCATATAAACAAATAGCAAGTTCTTCCCCCTTTGCTTTTATTAACCATCTCTAAAGTTCAGCAAGGATGGCAGCACAGCCTGAAAAAGAAGAGTAGCACAACACCCTAAAATGAATTTTCCTATCCCAAGTTGTGTATGCGCATTACCCAAGTGATACGAATGGCAACTACACCAAAAGGGCTATTTAGAAAAAGGATAAATAGAGCAAGAGTCTGCTGCAATGTATATTAAGTGATGTTAACATTCTGTAGGGTAAAACTGGCCTGGAGGAATCTTTAGAAACCAACAGCTACAGCGCAGGGAGTCAGATTGGCGCTGAGATAGTTCCTAGGCACAGCCGGACAGCTTCAGGGTCAGAACTTTATGCAGTGAACAGATTTGAATCTTTGGATGTTAAAAACACAAGTATCTTGGGAGGCCAAGGCGGGCACATCATGAGGTCAAGAGATCGAGACCATCCTGGCTAACATGGTGAAACCCCATCTCTACTAAAAATACAAAAATTAGCTGGGCGTGGTGGCACATGCCTGTAGTCCCAACAACTCGGGAGGCTGAGGCAGGAGAATCACTTGAACCCAGGAGACGGAGGATGCAGTGAGCTGAGATTGCACCACTGCATTCCAGCCTAGACTCCGTCTCAAAAAGAAAAAAGAAAAAAAGAAAAAAACCCACAAGTATCCACAGAACAGAATTTAAAAAGACTGTTTCAAAAATAAATTTAAAAAATCTACTGTGACCAACTCAGAATCATCTCTCCGTAGCCCTAAAAACTAAAAGAACCAAATAAGAAAGCTAATTTGAAAAACCAGATATGGAAATGGCTTTAAAACAAATAGCCCTTATTTTACTAAGACACAAATTATAAAACAATAAAGTTATTTTTTCTTTAGAACCTCTGTCTCTAAGCCAGACCAGGAATTCTGTAAATCACTTGTGAAAAATAAAAACCCTTTTTAATTGTGGTCTTACTAGGATAAGTGCTGCAAATATTAGGAAGGTGTGAATTAGGTGATTTCATTAAAGCACAAAGTGATTTCCTGACATAGATATCTGAAACAAGAGTAGCACAGAAAACTCAGTGAATTGCTTATAATATCTCAAGATTTTAAATGAAATTAAGAGATGACCCTCTAATCCTACTTCCTAATCCTAATCCAGGAGCAGAGTCAAGTACCACTGGAATATCATAGCAATAGTTTTTATTTTTGTTTTTCTTGAGACAGTGTCTCTGTTACCCAGGCTGGAGTACAGTGGCCTGATCTTGGCTCACTGCAGCCTTGACCTCCCCAGGCTCAAGTGATCCTTCCACCACAGCCTCCCAAGTAATTGGGACCACAGGCATGAGCCACCAAGCTTGTTAATTTTTATTTTAATTCATTTTTTATGTAGAGACAGGACAGCCAAGTTGCCCAGGCTGGTCTCACTGGGCTCAAGCAATCTGCCTGCCTTGGTCTCCCAAAGTGCCGGGGTCACAGGTACAAGCCACTGCACCAGCCTGTTCTTTTTTTTTTTTTTTAAGGGGTCTCTCACTCTGTTGCCCAGGCTGGAGTGCAGTGGTGTGATCATAGCTCACTGCAGCCTCAAACTCTGGGGCTCAAGCAATCCTCCCACCTCAGCTGCCTGAGTAGCTGGGATTTGGAATAGTTTTTTTAAAGCACTCACACACCTTTCTCATGAATCTTTTATGATTATTATTGGGTAGTGGTTTATAAATTATACTTCACAAATATACTTCAGATATTCTACAAATGTCCAATTAAAATTTTTCTTATAAATATATGTTTATTATTAATACGAAGTCTCAGGGCTTCATAACCAGAATTTGGTTTAACATATTTCAAAAGGATTTTTTTAAAAAGAGATAGTAAGTATGGCAAAATCTTGGTAACTGTTGCCCAGGGATAGGTATATGGGAGTTTTCATTGTATTATTTTCTCTGTCATACAGTTGTGAAACTTTTCATAATAGAAAGTTTAAAAACTCAACTGCAATATACACAAAATTTTAACAAGAACATTTTAAACTGTACTGATAATTTCACTTATGTGTACAGAGTCTATTATCTCTGTCCATGTATGCGAACTGTTATAAATGTGTTATTGTTTCTTTGTGCTGATGATGGGGAGGCAGACAACTGAAAACAAGCCATCAACACCCTAGGGCTGCAAATACCCATGTGTTTCCGTGTACAACTGGCTCAGTTAAAAGACAGGCCAGTTGTACAACACTGAGTCTTGATTATATCAAGGTTTAGATAGTTATCACTCCTTTTAAGTGTTGGTGCTTATTGTCAGCTTTTTAGATTCAACACAGGTGGTATAATAAAAATATGTATTTTGCCTTTGTCCTCAGTCCCTGGCACAGAGCTCCCTACCCCTGGAACCTCCTGACCGGTCAGTGTCTTTTGTGTGCTAATGAATGACTGGGTGCTGGGGGTCCCCTGACAGCTGCAGGAACGGGTTGGTCACCAGAAAGACCAAGCCAAGATTAGAGGGTTGCAACTTTCAGCACCGTCCCCACTCCTTCCAGGGAGGGGAGAAAGGCTGGAAAATGAGCTCAATCACCAAGGCCAATAATTTAATCAATCATACCTATGTGATGAAACCTCTATAAATACTCCCAAACGACAGGGACAGGGAGCTTCCAGGTTGGTGGACACGTTGACTTACTGGGAGGGTGGTGTGCCCAGAGGGCGTGGAAGCTCTGCACGCTTGCAGGTATGGGGATACCTTGCCCTATGTATCCCTTGCATTTGGCAGTTCCTGAGTTGTATCCTTCATAATAAGCCAGTAAATATAAGTATTTTTCTGAGTTCTGTGAGTCGTTCTAGCAAATTACTGAAACTGAGGAGTTCTGAGAATCCCCAGATTTATAGCCAGTTGGTCAGAAGCACTGAGACTTGCAACTGGTATCCGAAGTGGCGGCAGTCTCGTGGGACTGAGACCTTATCTTGTGGCGTCTGCACCAGATAGTGTAAGAAACGAACTGAATTCTTGGAAACCCAGTTGGTGCTGGAGAATCTGAGAACACCCAGAACAGGAAATGTGCCTTTTAACAGTGACTATTTAAGAGACACAGCATTAAATTATCTGAGATTTTTTAAAATGATACTTCTAAATATCTCAGTTTTGTATTTTCTACCAAAAAGATTTAAACTTATGAGGAACCACTTTATGTACTATTTCTAAATTTTACATCTATAAAATTAATAAATTGGATGAATTGTTAGATATTGTTAATAACTCAAATCTGAAACACAAATTCCCCTCTGCTCCTCTTTCAGACTTTTGGAATAGTTTAATTAAGGCATGCTCTCAGGCACTAAGCTGAATTATTAAAAAACTTATCTGCAACTACTGACCTGCATAAATCAAGGTTCTTTCAATCATGTAACCCAAACACTACTGAAATAAATTTGATTCTTTTTTTTTTTAACACGGTCTCACTATGTTGCCTAGGCTGATCCTGAACTCCTGGGCTCAAGCCATCCTCCCGCCTCAGCCTCCTGAGTAGCTGGGATTACAGGTGCATGCCACCACATCTGGCTTAGTTTTTAATTAGACTCTGATTTAGTTATTTTGTATGTTTCAATCTCACAAATCTCATTGTTTTTAAAACTAATGTTTTTAATCTTTACAACTATAATATATGTCACCTTAAAGTCTATTATATATTAGAGTCCACATTTTTTTTTTTTTGAGGAAAAGGTTCCACTGCCTTAAGATTTTGAAAACTATGGTTAAAGTGGAAAGTGCATCTCTAAAAATGGTGATATGGAAGTAAGTGGGGATAAATAACCCTTCTAGGAACTTAATACACATATCCTTTTAAGGAGAACTTCAGCATCTCTCAGTTGTACTACAGATGACCTCACTGTAAGTAACAGATCTTGAAAATCCTATACAAGAGGTTGTATTTTAACGTCTTTATCCTGGTGCGCCCAGCAGGAGTGGATGGCGTGGCATGGTGGGAGAGCCACCCTTTCCATATGCTGACAAGCAAGAAATGGTCCTGAGCCACTGTTTCTCCATCTAGAAAACTATGTTACACTACATTTTACTACAAATCAAACTGATATACTGGAAGAACTTGTTACCTAACTAAATCATGATGGATTTGGTAAAAATAAAAATTCTACTTCTAAAATATTGGTATTATACATGCATTTTCTTGTGTACAATTTATAAAGTGATATTTACCCATAAACTAATTAGCCTATATTAAATGCTAGGACAAGAACTACCTCCTTTCATGTGCTTTGGATTTGTTTTCCAATGGATTTTTTAATTTGGTTATTTCAGTACTTTGGTCTATAAAGAGGTGATTCTGGGCCAGATATGGGAGGTTTTCCATTTATTTTTGAAACAGTCTGATTACTTAAACCCTGTTCTGTGGAATAGGGAATACAGTTATGTGTTGGTTAACAACAGATTCTGAGAAATCTGTCATTAGGTGATTTCGTCATTGTGCAGGTCACTGTGTGATCACTATAGAGTGTACTTGACACAAACCTAGATGGTATATCTACTACATACCTATTGTATAGTCTATTGCTCTTAGGCTACAAACCTGAACAGCATGTTACCATACTGAAATACTGTAGGCAATGGTAACACAATGCTAAGTATTTGTGTATCTAAACACAGAAAAGGTACAGTAAAAATATGGTATTATAATCTTACGTGATCACATCATATATGCAGTCAGTCACTGACCAAAACATCATTATGTGGTGAATGACTGTATTTGTATTTTTAACTTCCAACCATTCAAATCTGCTCATTGCATAAAATTCTAATCCTGAAACTGTCAGGCTGTGCCTGGGAACTCAGTACCCATCTGCATCCCTCACATTTAAGCTGTTGATGTCCAATGGCTCCTCTGGACCTACAAAATGTTAATACCACATCAGATATACTGCAGTAGACCCTTGCTCTACTTAGTCTTTTCCTAAATAAGTTCTATTTGCATTATCCAAGTGATACAAATAATCAACAGATTCTCTCTCAAGAATCTGAATTAAGACAGTAAGTGGATCTGTAGGAGGCTGAGGTCAGGATAAAATAGAGACAGAAGACCATCCTATACCAGTTGGCAAGTGATAGAGAACAGAGGTACCTGAGGACTTTTCAATGCCCACAAAGGCCTACCTACACTGCCCCAGCTTAATTTCCATGAAACTCCCCTTTCTCAATGATGTATACGTATTTAAGCTAGTCTGAGTGGATTTCTGCCCTTTGAGACCAAATGTATCCAAACTAAAGTGCACAGAAAACTCAAGTCCCAAGATTCTGAGATCAACTGATGTCACCTAATAAGAGACAAATACATAAACCCTTCTGATATGAAAGGATGGGCATTACAATCACGTCCTATGCAATGTCTTCAAGGAGCTCAGAGATAAAGAGCAAACCTGTATGTAAGTAAGTACAGGATGAGAGACCTACCTGAACAATCAGCCAACATTTTCTAACACGCAATTGCAGTTAACTGCAAACTCAATACAACCATGGTGGCGTACCTGAGCACAAAGCAAATGCAATCTCAGATCCCATTAACAGATAAACAGAAACATCAATGACAACAGTACTGAGTAAAATGCACTGAGGGTTTGGATGGACCAGGCAATGGGCTACTAAGAGCTCACTGATATTATCCTATTGAACCAAGACATCAGTCTTTACCAGTAGGCAAACCCAAATCTGTCCAAACTCTAAGGCCTGGGTACTAAACCACAGATTAAATTCATCTCTTGATTGCCAGAAAAGTTTCTTGTAGTCTCCTTGATTGCACAACATCTGGGATTGTGAATTCAGTTAGATTCTGAATTCAGTTCTAAGCTCCTCATCTTAAAAAAATTGTGAACAAAAATGAATGTCCTTAGAGGAATGTGGATCAAGGTGGTGTATCTGTAAACAATCAGTCTAAAATATTTAGCCTAGAAAACTAAGAAACACTATAGAGTCTGCAAATATTTTAAGGGCACTTGAGGTAAAGGGATTAGAATTATTGTAGCTTCAGAGGATAAAATTAGGATCATGTGGACAACTATTAAGAGGAAAGTGGATTTCAACTCAGTATAAGAGAAAACAAACAAACATGCATTGAGTGCAAAGAGAAGCCAGCTCCCTATCCATCAGGAATGGTTCACCCCTCCATTTCACTCACACATTCACTCAGTCATTCAACAAATACCCAAGCATTTTTATGTACTGGGCTCTGCCCTTGGCACTGGGGATGTAACAGCAAGCAAAAAAGAGGAGGCTCTGTTCTCCTGCAGTTTAGAGACTAGCAGGACAGAGAGATATTGATTAAATAATTACTGAAAGAATGAAAGGGAGAAATGACGCTGGGAAAATAGAAAGGCATCATGCTTACAGAGCCTTGCAGGCCTTGTCAAGAATCTGGTTCTATTCTAAGAGCAACAGGAAGCCATAAGGAGTTTTTAAGCAGCAAAGAATATACTCAGGTTTATATTTTGAACAGACCCCAGTTGCAATGCAGAAAAGGATTAAAGAGGGTAAAAATGGAACATGTAAAACTGCTAGTATGTTATTCTAGGGGCTTTGACAAGGGTGATGCTAATGAATAGGAAGTATCGGGGGAACCCACCCCCAATATTTCAACGTAGGTTCTTTCTATTTTCCCTAAGTGTCAGCCAATCTGAGAAATAAAGAGAAAGAGTACAAAGAGAGGAATTTTACAGCTGGGACGCCGGGGGTGATATCACATATCGGTAGGTCCGTGATGTCCCCCGAGTCGCAAAACCAGCAAGTTTTTATTAAGGATTTCAAAAGGGGAGGGGGTGTATGAACAAGGAGTAGGTCACAAAGATCACGTGCTTCTGAGGCCAATAAAGATCACAAGGAAAAGGGCAAAGCAAAGATCACAAGGCAAAGGGCAAAATTAAAATTACTGATGAGGGTCTATGTTCAGCTATGCATGTATTGTCTTGATAAACATCTTAACAGAAAACAGGGTTCAAGAGCAGAGAACCAAAATTTACCAGGCTGGAATTTCCCAATCCTAGTAAGCCTGAGGGTACTGCAGGAGACCAGGGTGTATTTCAGTCCTTATCTCAACTGCGTAAGACAGTCACTCCCAGAGCAGCCATTCATAGACCTCCCCCAAGGAATGCATTCCTTCCCCAGGGTATTATTAATATTCCTTGATGGGAAAAGAATTCCGCGATATCTCTCCTACTTGCATGTCCGTTTATAGGCTCTCTCCAAGAAGAAAAATGGCTCTATTCTGCCCAACCCTGCAGGCAGTCAGACCTTATGGTTGTCTTCCCTTGTTCCCTGAAAATCGCTGTTACTCTGTTCTTTTTCAAGGGGCAGTGATTTCATATTTTTTAAACACACATGCTCCACAATCAATTTGTACAATAGTGGTCCTGAGGTGACATACATCCTCAGCTTACGAAGATAACAGGATTGAGAGATTAAAGTAAGACAGGTGTAAGAAATTATGAGTATTATTTGGGAACTGATAAATGTCCATAAAATCTTCACAATTTATGTTCAGAGATTGCAGTAAAAACAGGCATAAGAAATTATAAAAGTATTAATTTTGGGAACTAATAAATGTCCATGAAATCTTCACAATTTATGTTCTTCTGCCACGGCTCCAGCTGGTCCCTCCGTTCAGGGTCCCTGACTTCCCGCAACAGGAAGAGAAGTCATACTCTAGAGAGGAAATAAGGAGGTGAGACTAATAAGGCTGGGTGATAAGCTGGATACAGGACTGAAGTAGGAAGAGGTAGCAAAGATGATTTGTAAGTTTGAGCCTTTGAAACTAGAAGACTAGTGCCATTCAGTGAGATTCAGGAAATACTAGTGAATGCTTGGGGACTGTTGGAGTGGGGCCATGGGTTTGGCCTTGGACATGTTGAGATCTGTTTCAGGTTTTGTTTTTTTTTTTTTTCATCATTCCATATTTCATTTAAAAAATATTTAAACATAGCTTAAATACATTGTTATACTTTATTTATTTTAGAGACAGGATCTCACTCTGTCACCCAGGCTTGAAGACAGTAGCGTGATCCTGGCTCACTCCAATCTCGACCTCCTGGGTTCAACCGTTCCTCCCTCCTCAGCCTCCCAAGTAGCTGGGACTACAGGCAAACCACTACATCCGGCTAGTTTTTAATTTTTACGTACAGATCAGGGGGTCGTACTACATTGCCTAGGCTGGTCTCAAACTCCTGGGCCCATATCATCCTCCTACCTCAGTCTCCCAGAGGGATAATATTACAGGTGTGAGCCACCATACCTGGCCTGTTTGGGGATTTTGAAGCAGAGATGTTGAATAGGTAGAAGTATGTTCAGAGAAGAAATCTGGGCTGGGAATAATATTTGACATCACCAGAGCCATGGATATAGATGTGATCATCGTAATTCACACTGAATACAACATAATAATAAGTGATATCCATTCTACACTTTCATATTTGAGCTTTAACATATTTTAAATCCTAATTTTAAGTTTTAAATACTTATTTATTTTTTGGAGACATGGTCTTGCTCTGTCACCCAGACTAGAGTGCAATGGAGCACTCATAGGTCACTGCAGCCTCAACCTCCTAGGCTCAGACAATCCTCCTGCCTTACCCTCCTGAGAAACTGAGACAACAGGCATATGGCCAGCGTGCCCAGCTAATTAAAAAAAGAAATTTGTAGAAATGGGGTCTTATTATGTTGTCCATACTGGTCTCAAACTCCTGGCCTCAACTGATCTTTCTGCCTTGGCTTCCCAAAATGCTAAGACTACAGGTGTGAGCCATTGCACCAGCCAGAAGTTTATTTTAAAAAAAAGTTTACCTAAAAAATATGAATCTAAGATAAGATAAAACCTGAATTTTAAACAGATTTTTAAATTAAAAGAGTAATATTATTGATAATTACATCATAGGTATAATGACATGATCATAGGTGGTATCATGGTATCTGGAATTTGCTTTTAAAAATACCTAAGTAACAAAATGAAAAAACAAAAAAAGGAGGATGGTGGAAGCAAGTATGGCAAAATCTTGATAGTCCTTTATCTGGGCAATGGGAATACAAGTTCTACTTTTGTATATAGTGTTGGAAGCTGATCCTAGTTTTTTAAAGATTTTTTACAGTTACACAATTTCTCTCTCACTCTTTTTATCATGGACTCCTAAACATTTACTACCATTCTCCTTCATAGGATCCCAGGGCTGGAATATCCAGGGCTATGTGTTCTATCCCTATAGCTTCCAGAAAACCTAAGGGTTAAAGGGAAGGGAAGTAAAGCGCTACCAACACTCAGCTATCAGGAGCTGAGAAGCCCTTTTCCCCTCCTTCTGTAAGTCCCACACTCATCCACCTCCTGGGGTTCTTTTTTTTTTTTTTTTTCTGTCACCCAGACTCCTTCACCATCAATCCCAGAGCCCCCAAAGAAAGGAGTCTATGAGAATTACCTTTTGCCAAACTCTCTCCTAGCTTATTATTTCTGCCCTAATCTCCGTAACACAAGGACAGGGCCTTTCCCGCTTTCTTCCACATGTACCCACTCCTTTTAGAGTCTTCCTCCTCTCTCCATCATCTCCACCAGCTGCTTTTACCAAACTGAGTCCCTGAGATTCTCAAAACACGGTGTGCACCAATCAGTGACAGGGGCAAAGCCACCCGAGAGCCAGGGAAGGAGGAAGAAAGAAAAAGGAGCACACCTCAGCACAAGACAAAAGCTCTAAGTCTGACCCTGCCCCAGCAACTGTCCCTGGACACCAAACGCTCTGCAGTTTAAGAAGGGTCAACAGCCATGTCATCTCCTCACCCTACACCTAGGAAGGGTAGTACTGTGTGAGATGGCTTCACCCCTACATGCTCCTCACTGGTATTTGTGTTCCTACATCAGTCAAGCAGCTGGGAATCAAGAAATTTATGCAAAGTTAGCATCAGTGACAGGGAGCCTTATCTGCTACATTGTAAAACGCATGGCCCTGTCATGGTGGAATGGAGAAGGAAAACAAACACCATCCCACTCAGTCCCCAGGCTGAGCAGAGAGCTGAAGGAACTCCCCTGAAAAGACACCCCCGCTGAGTCATTTCTTGGCCAGCTCAGGGCAGGTGCCAGGTAAATAAACTTGATCAGCCCTACACCAAGTCACTGCAGACCCCATATCTCCGTCTGGCACCTTCAGTCACCAAGAGAAGGTCCAAACAGGCAGAGGCACTGGGTGGGAGAGGAATGCTCATTTACTTCAACCAGTTTGGGGAGCCCTGAGAATGAAGAAAAAAAAAAAGAGAGAAAAACAAACTAACCACATAACTCGAAAAGGTATGTTTGGGTAAGATTCTATTTGCATTCACACTATCAGCAAGTGTCTCAGTACCAGCTGACCCCACATACCTCGTGCTGCCCTAAAACACTAGGCAGGGCCCAGCAGCTCAAGCCTGTAATCCCAACACTTTGAGAGACCAAGGTAGTGGGGATTGCTTGAGCCCAGGAGTTCAAGCTCAACCTGGGCAACATGGTGAAACCTCATCTCTACAAAAAATAAAAGTAAACTAGCCAACCGTGGTGGCACATGACTGTAGTCCCAGCTATTCAGGAGGCTGAGGTGAAAGGACCACTTGAGTCTAGAAGTTGGAGGCTGCAGTGATCTATGATCACACCACTGCACTCCACCCTGGACAACACAGCAAGTCCCTGGGAAATGAAAAGAAAAAGGAAAGGAAAGAACCTAAACTTCAAGTATTCCACCACGAGTAACTTTTAGTAATAAGTTACATATCCAGATCCTCAGTAGGCTCCAGGTCCGAATCTCCCATAACAAAGAGTTTGGGCCACAGCAGTCAGGCCTTGCTTTTCATCTGAAAGCACTGTTATGCAACTAACCTACCTTTATGGGCCTTTCCATTTTTATAGAAATCCCGTGTTCCCTAAACTCTTTCTTTCAGGGCACTGTTAGCCTCTCTCTCTAGAATGAGTTTGATGAGTTTGATTCTGACAAGCACAGCATTGCCTGGAGGCTTGGTGAATACAGACAGAGATTAGATCAGTAGATGAATTAAAAGCAAACACAGAGGAAATCCACAAATAGACCAAAATTTCCACTTCTGGCCCATTTGTTACTGTTAATGAAACTCTTCCTTTCAATAGTCAGCTTTCCCTAAATCTAAAAGGTTGTGTGAATCGCCCACGGGTGATCTTAAACAGTAGATCCTTTTTATGCTTATTCAGGGTAAAGACTATTCTCAGTAAAAAGAGTTCTTCCCTCTCTCTATATTTTTTTAAAAGAAAAGGCACGGAATGCAAAATTTTAAGGATTAAGGGAAACAGCTTAACATTCTAGTTTGCACTCTGGTATGCTGAATATATACTGGGTTAAAATTCAAATCTACGAAAAAACTTGAAAGTCTTAGAAGAGGGGAAATGTTATCACAAAATATTTTTGAAACTTCAGAGAAATGTATTCAACTAACATACTGAGAATCAACTGGTTAGCTGCTTTTACATGTAGAATCTTATTTAAGAAGAGATAAGACAGCAACCACTTGGAAAACAATGTACATTAACACTTCAGATTTGGCATTATTCTCAGCTATGCTTGACTTTTCCCTCCCAGATTTTAACTGTATGGCAAAATATTATCTAAGAGCTCCTTTTAGATCTGTCCACCACTTCCTTTCCTTTAGACAGATAGTCCTTTTTATGGGTTTCTAAACATCTGATATGATAATTGAGAAAGCTGCCAGAATTTGGACAAGTCTCCTGTATTCTCACATACACACGCTGGCTCTCTTTCTGACCTCAAAACACATAAACAGTATCTCATATCCAAGTGGCTTCAGGATGGGGGCTGGCCACCAGAAAGACCAAACGCACAATTAGAAGACAGGAATTTTCAGCACTCTCCACCCCCATCTCTGAAGAAGGGAAGGGGGCTGGAGACCAAGTTATAAAAACTCTTGGAAGTATGAGCTTCAGAGAGCTTCTGGGCTGGCAAACACAGATGTGCACGGAGAGTGGCGTTCCCAGACAGGGCATGGAAGCTCCGCGCGCTCCTCCTTATACCCAGCTCTTCCATGTGGCTATTCCTGAGTTGTATAACAAACCAGTAAACTTTAGCATTTTCCTGAATTCTCAGTTATCCTAATGAATTATCAAACTTGGGCGAGGGTATGAAAACCCCAAAACTTGTAGAAAAGTCAGACAGAAGTGCAGGTGACTGGGATATGGGACTTGCAACTGGCATCTGAAGTGAGAACTGTTTTGTGAGATTGAGCCCTTAAGCCTTTGGAGTCTGAGGCTAACTCGAGGAAGTAAGTATCAGAATAGAACTGACTTTTTGAGAACCCGGTTGGGGCTGGAGAATCAGAGAACTGGTATAGAAAAGAACTACATATTCCACAAGCTACAGGTTAGCCACTGATACATAAACACAGTCTATTGAGCAGCAAGAATACAGGCCTAGAATCCTTCTTAGTAAGCACAAAAATATCTTCTTACCCAAAACCAAGTCCCCTTCTACCCATTTCTCCTCTGCCTCCACTTCATCACAGGACTCCCATTCTCAACCTAGCCAGCCCCATCCTTCTTCCTCCTCCCAAGATAGAGGGATGGACTTTATATTCTCTCTCTCTGTCTCTCTCTCTCTCTCTCTCTCTCTCACACACACACACACACACACACACACACACACACACACACACACAGGCAGACCATGACTCAATCATGCTAGAGGCACCCCCCACAATTAATTCTAGAGCTATCTTCATTCATTTAATTTCTCTTCATTCACAGGATGAACCTGAGAAAACCCAAGTGGACCATAAACCAAGGAAGAAGGGCTCCAGGGTTCCTGCTGATGGCATGATAGAGTGAAGGATATTGCTCTGTGCTGTCACACCACTGGGAGTAGGATGGAGCCAGGATGGAAGCAGATGGCCTGTCTCTAGAACAAACCCCTGGGGCCATGCTTCTGAGCACTCAGAAGTCAGACAGGGAACCCACATGACCACACTGGGGCCAGGTATCTCAAACAGATGGAATTATCCCCTAGCTCCTCTATTCTGTCCTCATTAGTGGAGGTGACCTCACAGCTTCACACAACTGCCCAGGTTGCAATATGTCTCATATTAAGCAAGCCTCTGACAACAAGAGAATAGAAACCCTGGTTACCAAGGCAGTGGCCTAGATTTCTGAATTCAAGCCCCAAGTGTGCATCTCTGCCACTGAGGGCCACATAGAAGACACACAAAGGACGCCACAAATTTGGAAGGCTCAGCACTAATGGTGAAATTTTACAAACATATAAAAGCAACTGACTGTAAGCCATAGTGTTAAGAAATTCTAATAAACATCCAAACCAGATGTTCAATGTCGGCACTCTGTAATTCATTTAAACTGGTAGTTTTGCCAGGACCTGAAGCCCTAAAATTGAACCACAGAGTATCTTCTCAGATCACCATCCAACCAACCAACCAACCAACCAAGCACAGGTCCTTACCACCAGCAGCACACCCTGTGCTGGGCACAGGCACAATGGAGTCCCAAAATAAGTGCAAGGGGCCTATTCAGCATCCAGTTAAGGAGGCAAAAGCCACACTCGAAGCCCCTTGAGACCAGCTGAGTACTGAGTCAGGAGGAAAGCCCTACCACCGCCTGCCTCATAGGCCTGCCACCTCAAGGCCCACAACACATTTGCGCAGAAAACCCTGCAGCTGGACTTCTGCTTTTAAAGGAGTCATTTCCTGTGTCACCAGATTCCCTTTCTCAATGAATTACTTCCTTTTTAAATTTGTTTTCGTATTCAGCAAAAGAAGAAACCTCTAGAAAAAATTATGCTTTATTTTTGAAGGCCAGCTGACTTGTATTTTTAAAGGATCTTTATTATTGACTTAGAAGTAAGCTGCGAAGAGGTGGGAATGTGAATAATTCATCTAAGGTATGGGCTATGAGAGAGGTTAGGAAGCCAAAGAATAGATCATGCTCAGTGAGTCATCAGAGAAGAAAGGAAACAGCTGCTCTCAATGCTAGCCAAAAACAAATGGGTCAGAGCCCAAAGATGACTTCCTAATGGGGCACTGATGCCCTTTGAGCCTGATACTATAGGATCTATGTTCTGCTATCCCTCAAGAAATAGGGAAATAGGTCCAAAAATCACTTTTATTGTCCTTTCTACTCAATCTTAGTTCATATTCCTTTGGTAACAAGGGCAATAATCTCTCCCCTCAAGTGCAACTCACAGAGGAGGAGTAAATCACAAATGTTAAAAAACTTCATAACCCGTAGACAGTTGGGACGCCAAGTCAGGGGGATCACTTGGGCCCAGGAGTTTGAGATCAGCCTGGACAACATAGGGAGACCCTGATTCTACAAAAAAATTAAAAATTAGCTGAGTGCAGGGGTGTTTGCCTGCAGTCCTAGCTACTCAGGAGGCTGAGGCAGGAGGGTCGCTTAAGCCTAGGAGGTTGAGGCTGCAGTGAGCTGTGATAGTGCCACTGCACTCCAGGCTGGGCAAAAGAGTGAGACCACATCTGAAAAATAAAAAATTGCAACAGGTCGGGTTCAGCGGCTCACGCCTGTAATCCCAGCACTTTGGGAGGCTGAGGTGGGTGGATCACCTGAGGTCAGGAGTTCGAGACCAGGCTGGCCAACACGGCAAAACCCCCATCTCTACTAAAAATACAAAAACTTAGCCAGGCATGGTGGTGGGTGCCTGTAATCCCAGCTACTTGGGAGGCTGAGGCAGGATAACTGCTTGAACCCAGGAGGCGGAGGTTGCAGTGAGCCAAGATGGTGCCACTGAACTTAGCCTGGGCGACAAGAGTGAAACTCCATCTCAAAAAAAAAAAATTGCAACAGTGGTTAACACTGGGCTACTCTTGACGTTGAGTGTGAAAAATGCAAAGGAATTTAATGTAAAATTTGTTCTAGAACAATTGTTTTCCTGTAATTAAAAATTTAGAACAAATAAAATACTTCATACTTATACAGCCTTCAAAGCACTTTCATAAACATTACCTAACCTGATCCTCAAATTAACCCTGTGTAGAAGGCACAATAGGGCTTATTAATTCCATTAAAAAATAAGAAAAAATGCCATGAGTATCTAACAAATTAGACAATTTCGATAAAATAGATCAATTCCAAGAAAGACACAAACTACTGAAACCAACTCAAGAGGAAACAGAAAATCTGAATGAATCTAAAACAGGCAAAGAGGCCGGGTGCAGTGGCTCAAGCCTGTAATCCCAGCACTTTGGGAGGCCGAGACGGGCAGATCACGAGGTCAGGAGATCGAGACCATCCTGGCTGACACGGTGAAATCCCGTCTCTACTAAAAAATACAAAAAACTAGCTGGGCGAGGTGGCGGGCACCTGTAGTCCCAGCTACACGGGAGGCTGAGGCAGGAGAATGGCATAAACCCGGGAGGCGGAGCTTGCAGTGAGCTGAGATCCGGCCACTGCACTCCAGCCCTGGCGACAGAGCAAGACTCTGTCTCAACAAAAAAAAAAAAAAAAAAAAAACAGGCAAAGAGATTAAACTGGTAAATTTAAAACTTCCCCCAAAGAAAAGACCTGAACCAGACTGATGAATTCTACCCAACATTTAAAGAATTAACACCAATTGTTCGTAAACTTTTCCAAAAAATATTGAGGGAAGAAGCACTTTCCAACTCATTCCATCACACCAACATTACTTTGGTGCCAAAACTAAACAAAGGCATCACCAGGGGGAAAAAAACTACAAACCAGTATCTTTTATTGAATATAGATGCAAAAATCCTCAACAAAATACTAGTAAACCAAATCCAGCAACACATAAAAAGGATTATACACCACAAACAAACAGGATCTATCCCAGGAATGCAAGGTTGCTTTAACATCTGAAAATCAATTCATACAATATACAACGATCAACAGAACAGAGGACAAAACCCACATGATCATCTCAATACACACAGAAAAAGCATCTGACAAAATCCAACACCCTTTTATGGTAAAAACACTAAACAAACTAGGACTAGAAAGGAACCTCCTCAACTTAATAAAGGGCATTTATGAAAAACTCACAGCTGACGTCATACTTACTGATAGAAGACTGAATGTTTTCACCCTAAGGTCAAGAACGAGACAAAAATGTCAGCTCTTGAGACTTCTACTCAACATTGTTCTAGAAGTTCTAACCAAGGTAACTGGCAAGAAAAGAAATAAAAGGTATCCCTATTGGAAAGGAAGTAAAACTATCTCTATTTGCAGATGAGATAATCTTGCATATAGAAAGTCCTAAAGAATCCACCAAAAAACTATAAATGAAACCAATAAGGCTGTAGGATGTAACATCAATGTGTAAAAATCAATTGTATTTCTATACACTTGCAATGAAAATTCCAAAAAAAAAAATTTCTAAGAAAATGATTCCATTTATAACAGCATCAAAAAATAAAATATTTAGGAAATAACTTAACAAAAAAAAAATAAGATGTTGATATAGTTTGGATATTTGTTCCCTTCAAATCTCATGTTAAAATCTGATTCCCAATGTTGTAGGTGAGGCCTAGTGGGAGGTGTCTGGGTCATGTGGGTGGATCCCTCATGAATGGCTTGTTGCTGTCCTGAAGGTAATGAGTGAGTTCTCATTCTATTAGTTCTCCTCAGATCTGATTATTTAAGAGCCCAGCGCCTCCTTTTCTCTTTCTCCTTCTCCTCTATTGCCATGTGACACACCTACTCCCTCTTTGCCTTCTGCCATAATTGGAAGCTCCCCGATGCCCTCACCAGAAACAGATGCCTGTGCCATGCTGCTTCTACAGCCTATAGAACTGTGAGCCAAATAAACCTTTTTTCTTTAGAAATTACCCAGACTCAGGTATTCCTTTACAGCAGTGGTCCCCAACCTTTTCGGCACCAGGGACCGGTTTTATGGAAGACAATTTTTCCATGGACGAGGGAGATGGGAGGTGGGGGTATGGGATAAAACTGTTCCAGCTCAGATCATCAGGCATTAGATTCTCATAAGGAGTGCAAAACCTAGATCCCTGGCATGTGCCTTTCAAAACATGGTTCGAACTCCTATGAGAATCTAATGCCATCGCTGATCTGAGAGGAGGCGGAGCTCAGGCAGTAATGCTTGCTCACCCTGCTGCTCACCTCCTGCTGTGTGGCCCATTCCTAATAGGCCCAGGGGTTGGGGACTCCCGCTTTACAGCAATACAAAACGGACTGAGACAACTTATACTATAAAAACTACAAGGCCAGGAGCAGTGGCTCACACCTGTAATCTTGGCACTTTGGGAGCTGCAGACAGGAGGATGACTTAAGCTCAGGAGTTAGAAACCAGCCTGAGCACCATAGGGAGACCCTCTCTCTACAAATAATTAAAAAATTACCCAGTCGTGGTGGCATGTGCCTGTGGTTCCAGCTACTAGGGAGGCTGGACAGGAGGACTGTCTGAGCCTGGGAGGTTGAGGCTGCAGTGAGCCATGCTTGCATCACTGCAATCCAGCTTGGGTGATAGAGTGAGACCATGTCTCAAAAAACAAACAACAGGCTGGGCGTGGTAGCTCAAGCCTGTAATCCCAGCACTTTGGGAGGCCGAGACAGGCGGATCACGAGGTTAGGAGATCGAGACCATCGTGGCTAACACGGTGAAACCCCGTCTCTGCTAAAAATTACAAAAAACTAGCCGGGCGAGGTGGCGGGCGGGCGCCTATAGTCCCAGCTACTCGGGAGGCTGAGGCAGGAGAATGGCGTAAACCCGGGAGGCAGAGCTTGTAGTGAGCTGAGATCCGGCCACTGCATTCCAGCCCAGGCGACAGAGCGAGACTCCATCTCAAAACAAACAAACAAACAACAACAACAAACAAACATTGCTTGAAGCAATTAAAGAAAACTTAAATAAATGGAAGACACCCCACGTTCATGAATTGGAAGATTTAATATTAAGACAGCAATACTTCCCAAATTTATTTACAGACTGAACACAATCCGTATCAAAATCCCAGCTGCCTTCTTTGCAAAAATTAACAAACTGATTCTAAAATTCATATAGAAATGCAATGGACTCAGAATAGCTACAACAATCTTGAAAAAATGATCAAATTTGGAGGCCTCATACTTCTTGATTTCAAAACTTACTACAAAGCTATAGTAATCAAGACGGTGTGGTGGTACCAGCATAACAAGAGATATAGAAAAACAAAATTGAGAGTTTAGAAATCAATCCTGGTACCTATGGCCAACTGATTTTTGACAACGGTGCAAAGTTAATTGAATGGGGAAAAGAATAGTCTCTTTGACAAATGGTGCTGGGACAACTGGATATCCACATGCAAAAGAATGAAGCTGGACTGCTCCCTTACACCACATGCAGAAACTGACTCAAAATGGATGACAGATTTAAATGTAAGAGTTCAAACTATAAAACTGTTGAAACAGAGAAGTAAATCTTTGTGATTGTGGGTTACGCAAAATCTTCTTAGACACAACATCAAGGCACAAGAGACAAAACAAGTAAACTGAACGTTATCAAAATTAAAAACTTTCGCACTTCAAATGATATCATCAAGAAATGAAAAGACAATGGAAGAAAATATTGTCACATATCTAATAAGGAATTTGCATCTAGAATATATAACTTAGTGATAAAAAAGATAAATAACCTAATTAAAAAGTGGGGAAAGAATCTGAATAGACATTTCTCTAAAGAATATATACAAATACCCAATAGCTACATGGAAAGTTGCTCATTATCATCAGCCATTAGGGAAATGCAAATGAAAACCAAATGCAAATCAAAACTACTCCACACCTACTGGGATGGCTATAACCAAACAGACAGACAATAAGAAGTGTTGGAGAGGATATGGAGAAACTGAAACCCTCAAATACTACTGGCAGAAATGTAAAATGGTGCAGCCACTTTGAAAAAGTCTGGCAGTACCTCAAAATGTTTGACATAAAGTTACCATATGGCCTAGCAATTCTACTCCTAGGTATACACCCGAGAAATGAAAACATAAATCCATGAATGTGAATGTTCATAGCAGCATTATTCATCATAGCCAAAAGTGGAAATAACCCAAATGTCCGTCAACTGATAAACGGGTAAGTAAAATATAGTATATCAATAAAATGGATATTGTTCAACAATAAAAAAGGAATAAAGTCCTGATACTTGCTAAAACACAGCTGAACCTTGAAAACATTACAGTTAGTGAACTGATTCAGTCATATAAGACTACATATTCTACTATTCCACTTACATGACATGTTTAGATAATCAAATCTACTGAGACACAAACTAAATCATCAGTTACCTAGGACTGGAGGTGGGAAGGAAGAGGGATGGAGTGTGACTGCTAATGAGTACAAGGTTTCCTTTGGGGGTGATAAAACGTTCTAAAAATTAAATTGAGACAATAGTTGTACAATTCTGTCGATAAATAAATTAAAAACTATTGTAAAGCTTTTAAATGGGGAATTGTATGGCAGGTAAACTATATCTCAATAAAACTATTTTTTAAAAAAGAACATGGAGGCTCAGACACGAGGGAAATGGAGGAGGAGGAGTGTCCTATGATTTCTAATAAAATGTTCAACTATACTACACAGATTTGCTCTGTTGTCCAGGCTGGAGTACAGTGGGGCAATTATAGCTCACTGCAGCCTCAACCTCCCAGGCTCAAGTGATCCTCCCACCTTAGCCTCCTGAGCAGCTGGGACTAAAGGCACATGCCACCATGCCCTGCTAATTTTTGTCTGTTTGTTTTTGGTACAGTCAGGGTCTCATTTTGTTGCCCAGGCTGGTCTCAAGCAATCCTCCTGCCTTGGCCTCCCAAAGTGCTGGGATTACAGGAGTGAGCCAGCACACACATTCACAGTACATGCTTTAAATAGTGTCTTATGTGTGTCACTTGGAGAGACACATGCTTGAGAGAGGTGGTAGGTCTCACCATCCCATCAATTTGGGGTTTTAAATTTCCCTTGAGGAAGCCCACATGTGCTACATAAATTCTATTTACAGAAAGAGGTGAAAAAAATGACATCATCCCTCTTTTCCACAACAGATATAGCCAAGTATGGTATGTGAAACATTCTAGAGTTATGATAATTGTCAAGCCCAAAAGGCTTTTTTTACTTTGTGGGCAGGGGGATTTTTTAAATTCTAACTTTTAACATTTGACTTCTTCCTTCTAACATTCTACTTCCAGATTAGTGGGGGAATTTCTTCCCTCACAAATTCCCTATCTTTTGCTGCTAAAACTTCTTGGGACGCCAAGGAGGCCAAGAGGTCTGGGAAACAGGACAGGGCTAGCTCCCTCCAGACTCAGAGCCCCACAGGGGCCTCATCCCTGGAAGCAGAAACTGGGCACCCAAAACAGAGCTGATGCTCAATCAGTGCCCACTGTGGGGCAAGTGTCTGTTACATGGAGGACCCCTTCTCACCTGATGATCTGTCGCATACTGAGAAGGCCTAGCTAACTGTTCAGTGATGCTGCAGCTCAGCTCCAGGCTAATGGCTGGGGGATGGCTTGGCATAGCTCTTCCCTTGTTCCTTTACCCTGAAGGTCCCACTCCTCCTTTCTGTGCCTTGGTCTTGCCCTCCCAGCCCTCCTCCCCCACGCTGAATCAAGGGCTTCAGGAGGGAAAAAAGCATGATTCTGGCACCAACCCTTTCTGTTCAAGTGGTCTGCCCTGAGGAGACTGTTAATCAGGTGTATATTAGCATTAATTTTTGTTAAAAGTCCAAAATGTGAGTGTTTTTTCCCCCCCAGTTTCACGTCTTTGGGTTCCCAGTCTCTCTGATTCCTCCAAAGTTGAAGTGTATTTTATACATGTACGTTCTCACTTAGTCATTAGCCTTAAAATAGAGAAGTAGACAATTTATTGTCCAGGGTTGGAACAACCGTACAATAGGCCCTTTTCCAGGAATGTAGGATAGAATCTAAGGGTATGGGCTGCATAGCTCACATTGCCCCGACAACCACTAGGGCCCAGGCTCCCCAGAACCATGGGAGAGGGGTGGGTCAGGGGGGTTCTGAGTAGAAAAATACACACACACACACACACACACACACACACACGCAGAACCCAGACAACAAACTACCTTTTTAAACCCTTCCTTCCTAACCTCCAAAAAAAACACCAAACATAAACATTACCCAGAAGCTAAGGGAGGGCAAATTTCATTGCTTTTTTAAGAGACAGGGCACCAGCTGCACTGCTGTTCTCCTGAGATAAGCTTCTAACTCCTGAGAGAGGCTCCCCCTAAAACCTGACTCTACAGCTAAAGAATAATCTGGAAAACCACTTGATAAACTGAAAAAAAGCTTGTACTGAGGATGAAGAAAGCACTTCAAATTTCCAAGACAGCACTTCGTGCTATTTTATTTAAAAAGAGACCCAAGCCAGGTGTAGTGGTACATGCCTGTAGTCCCAGCTACTTGGGAGGCTGAGTCAGAAGGATCCCTTAAGCCTGGGAGTTGAGGCTGCAGTGAGCTATGATTGTACCACTACACTCCAGCTTGGGCAACACAGCAAGACCCTGTCTCTTAAAAAAAATAAAAATAAAATAAAAATAAAAAGAGACCCAAACTGTATCTCTGAAGGCCAAGATTATAAGGTAAGAGGATGGGACTTGCTTATCAGGAAGTGTCCACCCACCAGGAAGCCAAAGCCTCCTCCAAAGAAGCCAATCCAGCAATGAATGTGTCCTCTCTTCTCACTCATGAGATGCCCATGGGTTCTGGAACCATCTGGATTTGTTTGAGTTTATATTTTAGACACAGTAGAAATCCCCTTCCACAGACAGAAATCATAGAAGGCCCTCCCCACAAAACTTCTCCCCCATTCCCAAGCTATTCTGGCAGGAAGAGCAAGGGGGGAAAGAGCACGTGCTAACAGATGGGGCTCCTGTGCAGAGATCTGGGATTGTGTAACTTCAATCTGTTGCTGCCAAACAACCATAATGTGCATCTCTTCAGAAATAATTACTGGAAAATTCAAAATACCAACTGCCTCTCTCACAAAGTAGCAACCACCCACATGGAGCTGAGAAGCTGATGCTGGATAAAGAAGAAGAAGGAGGAATGTTCAGCAAGAGAGGCACCTCCAGACAGAGCAATCTCAGCCAGCATGCTGGGTGCACGAGACACATCCATGGCAGGACCACAAGACAATAGGCGGCTATATAATTTCTTCGGCCAATTCTGCTCCTGTTTAAGAAAGAGGGCAGCAGGAAGGAGTGGGGTTGGGAAGGGCAGTGAAGAGACGCCAAAGGAAGAAAGCAGTGGGAAAAGCTTTGCCATCTAAGAATGTACACCCTTGTATATCCTTTCATGCAAGCTTTTTAAAAAGTGGAAAAGGGCCTTGTGGTAGCCAGCCTCCAAGATGGCCCCAGTGAGTGTCACCTCCTGGTACACATGCCCTTGGACTGACCCGTGTAACCAAAAGGATACTGTGGAAGTAAGTGTGACTTTTGAGGCTAAGTCACAGAAGACACTGCAGTTTCTATCTTGCTTGTTCTTGGATCACTCACTCTGGGGCAGCAAGCTGCCATGTTGTGAGGATACTCAAGCAACCAAGCAGTGGTCCACATGGTGAGGACTGCAGCCTCCCACCAACAGCCAGCACTCACAGCCTAGACAAATTAGTTAGTCGCCTTTGGAGAGGATCCTTGAGCCTCAGTCAAGTCTTTAAACAACTGCAGTACCAGCTGACATCTCGAGAGCATTCTTACAAGTGACCTGAGCCACACCACCCAGCTCCCAAATTTCCCAACTACAAAGACTATGTGAGATGTTCATGGTTTTCAGTTTTGGAGTAATTTGTTATACAGCCAGAGATCACCAATAAAGGCCTCTTAAAAACTCCTCTATCTACGACAAAACAGGCACAGAGCCCCAGGCAGCTGCACACACCTCCATACACCTGTCTCTTCTCACCCATGCACGACTCAGGTGGAGACAGAATGCAAAGGCTAGTACTGAATTTATCCACTCCTTCTTTATTTTTCACTGATGAGCTGAAACTAGGCACTAAGGAAGCAAAATGTTTTCAATCCCACTGCACTGCTTCTCCAGTGATGATTTTTGCTTGACTATTAATCTATATCTAAATTGTGTTGCAAGCTTCCAAACTTCTGATGTTTCAACTGTCTAAAATACATTTCATACTTCAGAATAATATGTGCCAAGTTCACACATGTGGAAGACGTATTTCCTGATTTTTTAAACTACTATCGCTTGACAGAATACTTAAGACGATGCTTTCCCCCATCATCCAACCTGCTCTGGCAACATTTTAAGAACCTTTATTTCCTCTGATACATGTTCTCTTCAGATAGTGAACAAGAGAGAGGGATTCACAAATTTCCTGGACAGAAAAGCTGTATAATATGTTCCAAAGAGCTCTCGATCTGCAATCTTAAAAGCTGAATTCAAAACCCAGGTCCACTACTAGCAGTAAAGGCTCTGGCCTCAATTTCCCAATCTGTGAAATGGAAATCACTTGTGTTCTATCTCACAGAATCATGGTCATAAAAATCAAATAAGATGCTGCAAACAAAGATTACTTGTTCCCAGCACATCTAATAAATAAATATGGCTGAAACAGATAGCTGCTGATCTGCCAGGTGGGAATATTGTAATGGGAAAGCTGGAGATCAATCATTTATTGTCATATTTCCAGCAATGATATAAGAAAGAGGGTATCTCGACTGGCTAGGAGAGTATCTGCATCTGCCAAACTGTCAAGATACATTTTTCATTTGTGAATAAAATACTCCATGCCATTATTATTATTCCCTTGTGAGTTTGGCCATCATTAATCTAAACCCTGGGGATCTAACCATGTTTGTGTGAACTCATAAAATTAGGTCATGTAAATGCAAAGGTGAGGGTGAGATCTTCAACTCACAAGCAGCAAAGCCTTTCTAAGCCCAGATTTAATACTCACCAGGCAATTTAGCAACCTTGGTTATGAAATCTCCACTGAGAGGGTTGCTTTGGGTGGATAAACCATGATCTCCCATCACTACTCTGGATTTAGGAGAGTGTGACAAAATGGTTTATACCCCACAAGACTTCCTCTGGGCAGTATAACTGGTAACCTGAAAAAGACTGCAACTGCTCTTTCATTTAAATGTTAAAATGGTTTTAGGCCACATCCATTTTGTAGGTAGGACATTACATGGCAGCAATATAATTTCAGAAGGATTGCCTGCTCCCAAAACACATACACAGGTAGAAAGCGTCTCTGCCACCCACAAGTACCAAAGTAAGTTCTACTGTTTTATTTGATGCTTGGGTAAACCCAAAACGGAGGCATGCAAGGTCTTGATTTTATCACTCATCTTAAGAGAAAAATTGTGATTTGACAGTTACTGAAATCTTTCCTTTCTGCAGGTAGACTTTGCTCCCTGGAGTTTTTTATTCAGACAATGTTGCTCCTCTGCGGTTCTGCACTCTCACAAATTTCTGCTGGAAAAACTACACTTTTTTCCCCAGAAAGACATTCCCTCGGGTAAGGCACCATATAGAAGCAGAGGTGCTTCCTAGGGGCACATTTACATTGTGATAGAGCAACAACAACAAAAAAACACATGACTCTGATCTCATTTATTAGCTGGTTGGAATCTCCAACTTCAGAGCTAAAAATACATTAAAAAAGTAACTCTATCATACTGCTAAGATTTTCAAGCTTTAAATACCTTAAAATGGAATGATATAACACAAAACAATCAAACTGTGAAAGAGGCAATCACAGCAAAACATTACAAAATTAAAATTAAAAGCACCAGCCTGCAGTGCTGTTGAAGGAGCCACATGGGTTGGACTGCTGGACTAGGTAATATGAAAGGTCCTAATTAGTCCCATTATTTCTAGGAAACTCTAATAAAGCATTCCCTTGTTGGAGCAGGGAAAGGATGTTAAACTAAATCCCTAGCAGGATTTACTTGTAGACTTGAATGGAACACTTCAATATGTACCTAATGAAAATTTTCACATAGTATCTGATTAAACATACAACCCAAAGCTTTAGAATAAAAAAAGGCTCGGATTTTAACAAGGTTTCCATTCTGTGTTTTCTATAACACACACACACACACAAACACACACACACGCGCACGCACGTGCACACACACACACACACACACACACAGAGTCTAAAACATTCTAAAAATACACCATATCAACCTTTTACAGTCAACTTACAAATTCTCATATACCCAAAGTTACATTAAAGACATTTAATGGGTTGGGTGCAGCTGGCTCATGCCTGTAACCCCAGCACTTTGGGAGGCCAAGGTGGGAGGATCACTTGAGCCCAGGAGTTCAAGACCAGCCTGGGCAACATAGTGAAACCCCATCACTACTTAAAAAAAATTTTTTTAAGAAAATAAAATGTTAAAAAAAAATTTAATGGGTAAAAGTTAAAAGTCTATGTGTATATTCTCCCCATTCTTCCCTAATTTCCTTTTTAAATAATTTTTATTCCTCCTTAGATCTTTGAGTCAATTGATAATCAAGTTCATTGACAGACCAATTACATCACTTCCCTTTTGCAAAGATGACAAATAGCCAAGCCACTTCAGGCTCTCCCCTGGGCCTTTCCTGAACATGCAGGCCTAGACTAATGGCAACTCGTGCCCACAGTTCATTTGTTCAGCAGGTATAACCTTGCCACCTTTTCATTCTTAAAGCCATTATTCCAAATTAAACTCTGTATTTTTACTGAAATTGTCATAAGTATAGACATAGATTGATATTTTTTTCTGTACAAGATAGTAAATATGTTAGACTTTTGCCAGACATTTGGTCTCTGTTCCAAGTACTCAACCCAGATATTGTAGAGTGAAAGCAGCCACAGACAATACCTGAATGAATGAGAATGGCTGTATTCCAATAAAACTTTATGGGGATAACAGGGGTGGTTCAAACTTGAAATCCCAGCATTTTGGGAGGCGGGGGTGGGAGGATCACTTACTTGAGCCCTGGAGCTCAAGACCAGCCTGGGCAACAGAGCAAGATCCTGTATCTACTAAAATACATATTTCATATATATATATACACATATATATATATACACACACACATATATATACACAAACTTGATGGGCCCTGAAATTTGAATTTCACATTATTTTCACATATCACCATTAAACCATCAAAAAATGTAAAACTCATTCTTCTGCTCGAGCGCCATGCAAAAAAACAGGGCAGGCAGGGCTTGGTCTATGAGCCACAGTTTGCTGATTCTGATCGAGACTACCAAAACTGTGTCAACAAACAACCTGGCATTCCCTCACGGCCTGAGGCAGTAAATATCTGTGCATAGATCCCATTTATCTCTTTCCTTCTATTCTGGGGAAAATTCCAGAGAACTACGGTTTGTCTTTGAAATACCTAGGCATTTAATTAACACATCAAACTGCAGAGTTGTTCCAAGGGTGATGTGAGAGCTTCTACACTAATTAAGATTCTGTTTCTCAGAAAGAGGTAACAATCTGTAGATAAAGGTGTGTGTGTTTGGGGAAGGGGGGCTGTTGGTGAAGGAGAAACTCAAGGGGCAGAGGGCACCTACTGCAGTTTTTGTGACTAAAACAGCTACACAAAGCCAAAGCACCTAAGTCCTCCATAAACACACACAAGCACATACAAAAGCCAGGCATGGTAGCTCATGCCTATAATCCCAGGACTTTGGGAGGGTGAGGCAGGAGAATCCCTTTAGGCCAGGAGTTGGAGATCAACCTAGGCAACATAGCAAGACCCTATCTCTACAAAAAAATTAAAAAATTAGCCAGGCATGGTAGTGTGTGCCTATAGTCCCAGCTACTCAGGAGGCTGAGGCAGGAGGATCACTTGAGCCGAGGAGTTGGAGGCTATAGTGAGCTATGATCATACCACTGTACTCCAGTCTAGACAGAGATCCTGTCTGAAAACAAAACAAAACAGAGGATGAACTTGAGATTACACCTCCTCAAAAGCCCATGCCTAGGGGATGTTTCTTCACCAATATATTTCTCAGCAAAGAGAAAGAACACCACAATAGCAGCAGCGTTCAACACCTTTAGTGGGAGAAAACAGACAGATAGCAAATACAGACCAGCCCAAGCTTTACAGCTAACAGTCTGGTTATTTTCAGGAAATCTCTTTAGCTAGAGTTTTACCAGTAAGCCTAAAACTTGCTTCTATATGTGGCTTCAAAAAAAAATCTACAACCTTATCCACTACTTAACTTCCAGCATACAACTCTTAGGAAGAGTCATTATACAGTTTAGATACTGCAAGTTCCTAAAGCAGTTCCAGTATAAGAAAAGTCATTTCAAAATAGTCTTAGATGTTTCCCTGAGTTCAAAGAATTATACGGAAGTCAGCACAGGAGCCATGGGTATGGTATATGTAGCCCACACATTTGAGGGCCATTATATACCAGGAAGCCAGAATCTTTTACATATTTCAACTCCAACTCCTAACTCCTCATAAATCATTCCTCCAGAATGATTTAGTCTTATATAATTTATAACTGCTGTCCAACCATGTCTTGGAACCACAAAAATATAAAAGACTATCTTTACCAGGAACAAAACAACCAATAATTGTGGGAGAAAGGAACTTATCCAGTCCCAGAAATTAAACTTCAATATGAAATGACTCTGCAGGGCTTTCTGCCCACTGAAATCCCCTCCAGTCAGACCTGTTCTGTGGCTGTCTTTGTACATTTTCTGTGTATGTGTGACAAGGCCATCAGCAGTACTCTGGACTAGCTCCGGATGTTGTACACAAGGACCCTGGAAGTCAGGGTATTACCAGGTTGATGAGCAATCATCCTATTGTTAAAAGACTCTAAACTGAAAGCCTTCATAATATGCAGGGTTGTTTCCTGGACTGGACACTCCTCCACCCCTACAATTACAGTCTGCATTCATGAACTACCCCACAGAGCTTTCCTGATCCATAAACATTTAAAAGTTTTCCTTTTAGAGAGAATGAAAAAGAATGTGAGAGTCACTGGTACAGGAAGGACCAAACAATTGGGTCTCTGTGGTTTTGGGGGCCTAGGTCATCCAGGCCTCTATTCAACCGGCAAAGAATCTGGCGGGATGAATCAGTCTAGCAGCTGACAAAATGACAAGGAAGGACCGCCCAAGCTGACGGCAATTCAAAAAGGCTTTCAAACAGTTCCTTAACGTGTCTTATGAGCTTTATTTAAATTTGATGGAAAGGCCACCAAATAGTTCTTTCAAGCTTCAAAATCTCCCTTCTGATCTGCCAATCTTTACAGAAGAAAAGGGAAGCTATGAGGAACAAGTGTTATCTTCATCACTGAGAGTGCTACACAGCTATGTGTCACACACAAATTCTCCAGTATATAAATTTGCCTATTCCCATGTTGTCCCTGCTTAGAACAATGGCAAAATGCAGCCCAGGGCAAGTTGAGGGTATTGCTGAATTCTCAGCAGGGTAAGCACAGCATGGAGCAATCAATTTAAAGCAAAACCAAACCAGTTTTTTGCTGATGTCATTTTACCAATAATTCCAGCTCCATCATGCAGTCTATTACTAGAGTAACTTGACTTCCCTAGGCAACCTATGAAGAAGTTGCTAAGCAATAAAAATACTTATTGGGGAGGGGAGAAAGTCACAATCAGTGCAAAATTTAGGTAGCTAGATAACTGAAAGCTGGCTCTGCCACTTCAGGGTGACAGCGTCAGATCCTGGAACAGAGAAACAACATAAAAAGGACTTCCATCCTAGAGTCCCTTCTCCACACAGCAGCCCAGGGAGCCTTTCACAAAAGAAGTCAAAGCACAATCCCTCTGCTCAAAGCCCTCTGTTGTGGGCTGAATTATGTCTATCAAAATGATATGTTAAAGTCCCAACTCCTAGTACCTATGAATGTGATCTTACCTAGAAATAGTATCTTTGAAGATGTTACCAAGATAAGATGAGGTCAAACTGGAATAGGGTGGGCCCTAACTTTAACGACTGGTGTCCTCACAGGAAGGGCACAGGAAGACAGATACATAGAGAGAAGACAGCCATGTGTTGAGGCAGAGACCGGAGTTCTGCTGTCACAAGCCAAAGAACACAAAGGATTGCAGACACCCAGCAGAGGCTAGAAGAGGCAAGGACAGACTCTTCCGGGAGCCTTCAGAGGAGTAAGGCCCTGCCAACACCTTGACTTCAGACTTCTGGTTCTGATTTCAATTATCCAGGACTGTGAGAGAATAAATTTCTGTTATTGTAAGCCACTCAGTTACTCTGTTATGGCAGTCCTTGGAAATTCATATACCCTCCAGTGGCTTTCCACCTTACTCAGAAAGAACGCCAAATCCTCAATGCAGCAGCATCTGTACCTCCTCTGACCACGCTGACTTCAGCTCCTCCTGCTCTCTGAGTAGTCAGTCCACACTGACCTCCTGGCTGGTCCTCAAACTGTACCATGAACCCTCCACCTTAGGGCCTCACCTGCAGCAGGCTGGTGCTGTCAGACCTTTGCAGATGCCACTCCTTCTGCTGGAAGGGTTCCTACCTCAGGAACCTCCAAGGCCTGCTCCCTCAATCTGCCTTCAGGTCTCTGTTCAAGTAACCTAATCACGAATGCTCCCCCTAACTCCCCTTCACCTTTCCCTATCCCCATCCCATATTCCCTATTCTCTCTTCCCCTGCTTTATTTTTCTCCACAGTGCTTCACACAAGCTGACATAGATAGTTCGCTTAACCCTTAACAGGTTTTGCCTCCATAATGTTAGCTCAAGAGAGTAGAACTTCACTGCTGAATCACAGTGCACTCTATTTAGTGAATAAGCATATGAATTATGTGGGGACAGGTGAAATTTTATTCCGAACTGGCTGTGTGACAAAAAAGGTTTCTACTAATTAAGTGAGACAGCGGAAGCTCCTGTAGATGGGCTCTGAGGGGCTGGGAGGGAACCCATGTGCCAGGTTTTCCCAAGTAGACTGAAGGGCTCTCACCACATCCCTGCATGGAAGTGGGTGAGGTGAGTGATTCTGAAACAGCCTCTTAAGAACCCTCCCTATCAAAAATTAAGACAAGTCTTACCTGTAATTTTTGTCTCCAGCCACACCCCAGTAGAAAGCAACTTAGCCTGAGAAATTTGTGAAGTCAAATATAAACATGATCTTCCTACTTCATTACCATACACATTTTTTTTAGGGGCTGAGGAGAAAGGCCTAGTAGGAATGTTAGATAATGATAATCTCATACTGCAAATGCACAAACTCTACTCGGAGGAGAAAGCCTCGATCACCACACGCCTAAAAATATATATGCCAGGAGGTTTCAAATAGCTATTTCTTGGTCAAACCCTCTTAAATGGTCCTAAATTTACACTTTTTTTCCTTCCTTCATTGATATTTTTCAAAACTTTAAAAACAAAACAGGCAGGAAAAATGCAAGTTTTTCTTTACCTTGGCTTTTGGCCCCAGGTCCTGCCAATCCCAGTGATGGATCACAGGACTCCTTGAAAGGTGATTGGATCGGGGTTTCAGCTTCAGGGGTCTCAAAATTACCTTCAGAATCCGAGCTGCCAAGGAGGAAAAATGAGGAATTACCACTTTCAACGGTATTTCCGACACCCTTTGAAATCTACATATTCACAAAGGCTAAAAGTCCAGCACGTTTGTCTAAATTCACAACCAACCGGTCCTCAGCAGGGTCTGACCTGCGGAGGCAACTGCGTTCTCTGAACAGTGCCCTCCTTGGGTTTCTCAGGCTGGCATCCTGTCTCTTTGAAAGCTCCTCCATTCCCTGGAGCTTTTCTCCAGCACCATTTATTTTTGAGGTCATCCTTCCCTCAGACACCTGAAAAATGCGCATTTCCAACAGACTCCTTTTGTCACAAGAGCCCTTTCCCAGAGGCTTTAACAATTAATACTGATCCCACCCCCGAGTTAGGCCGATGCTAGGCATTCCTCTTTGCTCGGTAGGCCTCTACCTGCTGGAACTCCCTGGGCCCGAGGCTAAGAATGCTGTCACCTGCCTTCCGCAATCACGCGGATGACAGCCCGGCAGAGACCACCATTTCCCAGCAGCTGCCAGGGGCCTGTCATCACGCGACCTTCTTCACCGCGGCCGCGTTTTGGGTACACGGTAGGGCCCCGGGAAGGGCCGGGGAGCGACTTCTTCCCCACGGGGGGGGGGGGCCCTAAGTTGCACTGGGTGAGATCAGTGACGCTGCTCCTGTGTGGAGGGGCAGGGGCTGGGGGTCGAAGCTTAGAGAAAGTGACCGAGGCCAGCGGGGATGCGGAGACTGCAGATTCTGGGTTGGGTTCGGAAAGCTCCTAGCGAAACGGGGGCCAGAAAACACACGGGAGGACAGAAGATCCCGAACTTTTGGACGCACACGGGGACCTGGCTCCGGGCGGGGACACGGCACCGCAGTGAGGACGGTTTCGCGGGTGGCGACCATACACACGCACACAGAGGGAGCCGCAGATGGATGGAGGCAAGCGCGTCTGCATTTCGGCGGGGACGCCCTGTACTTGCCTGAAACTCAAGGATTTGGTCTCGGCTTGCGAGTCTTCCTCCTCGGGGTCGCCCTCGGGCCCGCCGGCCTCGTCCTCGCCAGCGGCCCCGCCGCGTACCGCAGACCACGTCCATTTCGCCCACTGCACGGGAGACAGGATCTGCCACGGGCTGAACGCCATGAGCGTGGCTCCTCCGGCTCCAGCTCCTAGGGGCAGGGGAAGGGGTGGGGAGAGCCTTTTTCCCTTTCAAAATGGAGGGAACCGGTGACAGGCGCCAGCAAGCGTTTCCAGCGGAGGCGCGGATGTGGTTAAACGAGTGCCGTCGGGGGCCCTGGTGGAGCGCTTCCTCCCGCCGGCGGCCGGGGCCGCGTCCTCCTCGGCCTACTCCTCACACGGTGCGGCCGCAGCGGGCCCCGCGCCGGGCTCCTCTCGCCGGGAAGACGCCCGTCCTGTGGCCTCCTCAGGCCCCCGGCCCGCAGCGCCCGGCGGCTAGACCTTGGCGGCTCCCGCTCCAGGCTCGCGGACTCCCGCCTCCCGGCCGGCGGGGCGCGCATCAGCTGCCGCCGGAGCCGCGCCCCAGAAGCCGCCCCCTCGGACCGTACTACGCGCGCGCGCGCGCGCGGGGGCGGCGGCGGCGCCGGGGCTTTGAAGTCGGCCGCGCGCCCGCCGGATCCCCCCGCCGCGGCGTCACGCTGGTCGCGCCCCGACTGAGAGCCAGGGCTTCCCGGCGGCGCCTGGGGAGACCCGGTCGCCCCCCAAAGCTCCGCCGGCGTCCGGAGCAGAGGAGGACGGGTTTCTGAGCCGGGGCACGCCGCGCTCTTCCTCTTTCCTTACTCTTTTTAAAAATGTTTTAAACGTTTTCATCTTGCCACTGTGACTTCACGGCGATGGTGATACTGGACCGCACACAAGTTAAGCCCCTTGTTACCAAAAAAACAAAATACAAAACTTCGCGGCCGCTGTGAACTGTTGTTTTCCCCTCCCTAACCCTGGCAGCGTGGGGGATTTCAGCCTGTTCATCTCCATCCCTGGCATTCCTGGGATTTGAAAATCCCTCGGCAAAGCCACAAGAGTGACCGAGGACTGGAATTTAAGATGCCCTCCCCGTCCCCAAACCGCACTCGGGGAGGCTTCCCAAGTGCCCAGGTCTTGTCTTAGGTAAGGGTGCTAAATTCCCTGTGAGATTACAGCCTGATGGGTTTCCCATTCTCCATATTTATTTAAAATACAGATGGGTGACTCAATATGTTGCCCAGGCTGGTCTTGAACTCTTGGCCTCAAGAGATTCTCCCGCCTCTGCCTCCCAAAGTGCTAGGATTCCAGGCCTGACACCGCGCCTGACCCCATTCTCCTTTTTGAGATTTTCTTTTCATAACTTCTAAGTCTTTGATCTCTGACTTCTTTCGCTGCTTCAGTAACAAGCCAAGAGGCCTGGTGACAACTTTAGATTTGAAGGCAATGGGAAATAGCTGATGTTCTCCATTTCCCATGGAAGGATTTCATGTAGGGATTGTTCCTCTCAAAACCACCAATGCACCTTCTTCCAAGTGAATCGATTGCCTCAAACACCAGGCTTAATGATCCCCTTGCCTGGATCAGGTGGTTCGGGTGGTACTGTAATTTCTGAGTTGTGGTGCATCCGTGAGGTGCCTGCAGGTTCCCACAGAGACAGCAGCTCCAAAATGTGCACGTTGAAACTTGCAAGAGACTAACCGTTGCCTCTGAAAGCAGTTGGCATGTCTATTCATCGTGACTGTTTTACACATTTGATAACAAAAACAGGAGCAAAATACAAGATAAGACTTGGCAGGGTAGTTTTACCAAAACCGAAGGGCAGGAGTTAGACTGAAGTCTAGAGAAAAGAAAGGGATGGGGTGTCAGGATGCTTTCGAATTCATCCTGGCTTCTTCCCAGAAATAAACTGTCATGAGTTGTTCTAGCGACTATAAAGAAGTGAACTAGGCAGGAAGTCCATGTGAAGTATATCACACCACTTATCCAACTGTTGTAGTTTTAGGTTTATGCTCACCCAGTAAAACTCAGGTTCTACAGTCCCCTAGGCTCTTGGATTTGACACAGGGTTCTGTTGCTAGGAAATAATACTACCCCAGCAAATTAGTAACTGGCATACACTAGGTCCTGTTCTTCCTCCTGAATAGTTCTCTCATCTTTTCATTCCTTTGCATCCCCGTGGTGACTGACATAGTTCTCGCACTCCCCATCTTTCATGATCTACTGTAAATAACTCCCACCTGGTTTTACCTCCGAAGGCTTTCTTGCCTGAGGTCACCCCTGCCTGGCTGATCAGTGACTCGTGCTCTAATCTTGCGGTTCCCATTCGCCTCTATGCCCATCCTTTTGTATTCCTAGCCACAGTCAGTGGAGAACTCGTTGTCAATCTTTAATATGCCCAAGAATCATCTGCCAGCCTTCTTAAAAAAAAAAAAAATCCAAATTGCCAACAGGGTCTGGAAATCTGTGTGTTCACTGAGTGTCCTGGGGAACTATTATCACAGGGTAAATTTGGGAAACAGTGCCTAACTTGAACCAACTGCTTGCTGCTTCGGGAACAGTCTCCCTTTGCCTGCAGAGGGAGCTTTGCAGATTCCTGGAACACACCTCCTCCCCAACCCCAGCCCACCCCAAGTTCCCAGGCTTCGGCTGCCCGAACGTCCTTCAGCACTTAGCTCAGGTGTCTACAGGGGGAAGCAGGCTGATTGTCCTTCCTTTCTATCATTTCTATACCCCAAACATCCATAAAGAACTCTTCCTGTGGCCTTAGATCTGAAAGTGAAAGAGAGCATGCTTAATAGTTACACGGGGACCACAGGCATAAACCAGGAGTGTCTCCAGAAGACCAGGATATAAGGCCATTCTACGCTTAGCATACTATATATAACGTATCTATTTACATATTTGTCCCACAAGCTTCTAAAGGAACTTTAGCCTGCTTTGGGACTTCCCCCAGAAATTAGGACAGAATCACACACCCAGGAAGTGTTCAACACATATGTAAGAAAAAACAAACATTCTAGTTTACAAATAGTCCTTGTGAGTTTGGCTAGGGTGACATAAATTCCTAAAGCCTGACTCCTCCTGGGGAAATCTAGTTTCTGGGTCACAAAATAACAGAACTCAGGACCAGTGATGGCCCCAGTAAGATTAAGCCTCACCTACGCAGCAATTTGCCTTTTTTTTTTTTTTTTTTTTTTTTTTGAGTTGGAGTCTCACACTGCACCCAGGCTGGAGTGGAGTGGCGCAATCTCAGCCGACTGCAACCTCTGCCTCCTGGGTTCAAGCAATTCTCCCTGCCTCACCCCCCAAGTATCTGGGATTACCACCTGCCACCACGCCCAGCTGATTTTGGTATTTTTCAGTAGAGACGGGGTTTCATCATATTGGCCAGGCTGGTCTTGAACTCCTGACCTCAGGTGATCCTCCCACTTTGGCCTCCCAAAGTGCTGGGATTAGAAATGTGAGCCAACACACCCGGCCTGCAGCAACTTCTTGACACCGGACAAGCAAATAAATGCCTAAGGTTTCTGCAAGTCACTCCTCTGCAAGTTCTTGAACTTAGTGTGAGCAGTGATGAATATAAGTCCATCAGCTGGACCGCTCCTTTCAGTGTGCTGCTCCTAGTCCTGGCTTCGTTCTTACCTGGCACAGGTTGCAAAGTCACAACTAGGAACACTGTAGCCCTGTCAGTGAAGACATACCATTGCCAACAGGAGGCTGTGGCTACCCTATCTGCTTTTCTGCCCCTCCTTGGTCTAACCAGGCAAGGGCATGATGATGTCTAATCAAGACAACATTGCCAATAACAGCACCTGACCACATTCAAATATGTTAACATGACAGTCTTAACCTTGCAAGATCAGATGTTGACCTAATTATCCTTTACCTGTAGACTACAATCATCTATAGAATTATAATCTTCCCTCCACTACCCAAACACACCGAAATCAGGGATGTGTACAATGCATTTATACAGAAAATTATAAAGAGAAGCACCTTTCCAATTTTTTTTAAAAGAGAGGCCTCAGAGTATGTCCATAGTTAATACTCTTTCGGGCTGGGAGCAGTGGCTCACACCTGCAATCCCACACTTTGGGAGGCCAAGGCAGGAGGATCACTTGAAGTCAGGAGTTCGAGACCAGCCTGGCCAACACGGTGAAACCCCATCTCTACTAAAAATATAAAAATTAGCCAGGTGTGGTGGTGGGTGCCTGTAATTCCAGCTACTCGGGGGGCTGAGGCAGGAGAATCATTTGAACTGGGGAGGCAGAGGTTGCAGTGAGCCGAGATCATGCCATTGCACTCCAGCCTGGGTAACAGAGTGAGACTCCATCTCAAAAAAAAAAAAAAACAAACTCAGAGTTCCAGGAAGATTAACAAAGATCCAAACTGCATTCATTAAAGACTTAGCTGAGCCCCCCCACCTGGGGTCTGCTCAAAGACCCTTGCCTAGGCTTTGCTCTGGTGAACAACTCTTGTCATATCCACCCATTGATCTATTTTCTTCTGTATCACAAAAGAAAAGTTTGCTTTCCCCAGAAAGTATGCCATTCAACCTAGGTCACAGATCAAGCCTATAGCAGAACTGCCACACAGAAGAGTTACACTGTGTCAGCTTTCAGAGAAGCTGGGGGGCTATATATACACACACATACACATATATATACATATAAATATAATATTTACACTACACTAGTGTAATTGAAGAGCCAGTTCTATGAGATTCTCTCATTTCCATCAAATATTCATGACTATATGTTTATTGACTTTATAAGAAAGTTCACTTTAGTTCTCTACTCTGTGATGTAAACGTATTAAAGAAGCAGTTGTTGAGTGCAAAAGATGTAAACAGAGTTAGGTCAGTCTGTTTATTCTAAGTGAAGAAAAATAATCCCAACATTATCCCTAATTCTTCCCACCAACTACCACAAGTCCAAAGCTGAAAACAAGCAAACCAAAAGCAAACACAAAGCTCCACTTAAAGCAGTGAACTATCTTTAAATTTAGGAATACCTTCTATAGACATGTTTGGTCTTTCCTGCTAAATAATACTATTGTATTTACAGAGCCTGTTAAACACGAATATCGTCTTGGAGGATTACTCTTACTGATTTAGCACATTTTGTTTCCTTCTGTTGAACTCACATTCCTTTCGAGCAGATTAGGTGTTAAAAAAGAGGGCTGTCCAAGTCCAAGTCCAAGTCTGAGAGTTTTATACCTAGAGCTCAGACAAGAAAACTTCCGCTATGTTGTGTATAAATTTAAGATTTTAGTAAAGGACATTACTTCAAATTTGAGATATCTGCTTTACTACACTTACCTGTTTGTGGGGAGGGTGGAATTTAAGACTTGAATTAAAGAGGCTGAAGGAATTCAGGACATTTAAATAGAATAATATTCCTAGGCAGGCACAGTGGCTCACATCTGTAATCCCAACACTTTGGGAGGCCGAGGCGGGTGGATTACCTGAGGTCAGGAGTTCGAGACCAGCCTGGCCAACACGGTGAAACCCCGTCTCTACTAAAGATACAAAAATTAGCTGGGCATGTGGCACGCATCTGTCATCCTAGCTATTCAGAAGGCTGACATGAGAGAATCGCTCAAACCCGGGAGGCAGAGGTTGCAGTGACCCGAGATCGCGCCACTGCACTCCATCCTGGGGGTCAGAACAAGTCTCTGCCTCAAAAAAAAAAAAAAAAAAAGAAGAAGAATATTTCTTCACCTACAGCCATTTTATTCCTTCTTCTCTTCTCCACCTCCAAAATAAAATAAATGTCCTAAACAATGCATCCTCATGGATTAGAAGAACATTAATCATATAGTCCAAATGTTTCAAGATCATCCTAATATAAAATATTCTACTCACTATCCTCATAAATATATTGTGAGTCTTCAGGAGACCACACATCTTCTTGTCACTAAGAAGTTACAAGGTAACAGATTGGGATGGTGGTTGGAAGGGGCAGTGAAAGGCAAAAGCAGATTCACTGGTAGGAGGATGTGGGGAGAAAATGTCCACCTAGAGGAAAAGAATAAAATCACAAAAAGCTTTCGAAAATAACTGTGACACCCACTCCACCTTAATTACTTAGTCTAGGGATTTGGGGGGATTTCATTACAGTAACTCACATGTTTGTGACCAATAATCTTCCTGTATTTCTAGGAGATAAAAAGATGGGAAAATAAGTAGCCAACTCTGTGATATGATACGCAGCATCCTGTAAACTCCAGCTTTTATCTCTTTAGAGTAAAAGTTTGATTACCGTATTTTGATCCTGAAACTCCAAGTTAGTAAAACACTATTGCTAAGATGGCAATACTACCCAGTTAACTTATAGGGCTAATTTGATTTCAATCAAAATTCCTAGGGGATTTTTCATAGAATTCATCAATAATGTTTAAAAGTTTATCTGGAAAAATAAACTGGTGAACATATTTTAGATTTTGTAAAAAAAAAAAAAAAAAACCTACAACAACTAAGAGTTAAGAGTAGACTAGTCCTACAAGATATTGAGACACATTTATGCAAAAATAGCCAGATCTTTGTTCTGTAAAACAGAACAGAAAGCCCGGGAAAAGATCTTACAAGATACAGGAATTTATTATATACCAAAAAAGATGGCTTGAACCTAGCAGGCGGAGGTTGCAGTGAGCCACTGCACTCCAGCCTGGGCAACAGAGCAAGACTCCACCTCAAAAAAAAAAAAAAAAAGAAAATGTTACAATATGTAAGGAGAAAGAAGATTTATGATTGGAGCATAGTTGGCTGGCAATGGGAAAAAAGATCAAGTTAAACCCTTACCTCAGAGCATATACCAGGATAAATTCCAGATGGATTAGATGGCTAAATAATAAAAATCGAACCATGGGGAGAAAACAGTCTACAAGCAACAGAATCTGTCAGAGCTCTGTAGGAAGGGTGAGGATCCAACTTAGAAGTAATTAATGAAGTCAGACACAAAATAAAGATAGATTTGGCTACATTAAAAAAAATGAAGCTTCTGACTGTGTCCCTTCAAGTTAAAAGGCAAACAACAGGCCATGGAAAAACAAAGGCTGTTAGTATTGTTATTACCTAAGCAACTCGTGAAAACCAGTAAGATCATTGAAGCCCCAAAAGAAAAGTGAACAATTATAACTGCTCACCATGTGTTAGACAGTACACTTTACGTGAATCGTCTCATTTAATCGCCTCCACTTACTCTTACAGTCTCATGAGGAAAATATTGTTATGGCCTTTTTGTTGTTGTTAACAAGTTGGCTGCATTTTCACCTCTACAGCAGAGGCTGTTGATCTGGGCTTAGCAAGGAAGGGTTTCAGAAGATCCTGGCCTCCCTGAAATTGTATGCAAAAAGTATGTGTGTGTGCATATTTGCATCAGTCTCTCCCTCTCCTCTTCCCCACATACAGTCAAGCTCCACTCCAGGAATAATGTTTTAGGTTGACTAAAGATTGATTTTCGAATCTGAAAGTGGAACTAATATAAGATTCTTCAGTACAAAGAAGTACTGGCCAAAGAAGCCCTCATATGGAAAATCCAGACCTGCCAGAAATTAGTATAGGAAAGAGCCAGTTTTGAAGACACCCAGAGGGTGGAAAAGGGTGGAGAGCAGGCCTAGCAGTGCTCACCACTCCAGGAAGGGTGTGCCCTTCTCCAAATGCCCAGTGGGAGCCCGTGGCTTTGGGCAGCCTGTGGGTTCCATCTAAGTGACTGTGTGGTGACCAAAGTGTGAAACGCTCATTTCAAGTAGGCATTTGCGATAGCCAAAGTACCATAAAAAAAAAAAAAAAAAAAGAGCTTTTCAGCCAGGCATAGTGGCGTCTTCCTGTAATCCCAGCACTTTTGGAGGCTTAGGCAGGAGGATAACTTGAGCCCAGGACTTTGAGACCAGCCTAAGCAACATAGCAAAACCCCATCTCTGCAAAAAAATTAAAAAGTAGCCAGGCGTGGTGGTGTTCGCCTGTAGACCCAGCTACTCTTGAGCCCAGGAGGATTGCTCGAGCCCAGAAGGTCAAGGCTGAAGTAAGCTGTGATTGTAGGATTGCACTCCAGATTGGGTGACAGAGTGAGACCTTGTCTCAAAAGAAAAGAAAAAAAAAAAACCCCAAGGACCCCTACTGATACAAATGAGAATCCTCAAAGGCACACAAAATTGGGCCAGAGCATAAAAGGCATACTTTATGTGGGAGGTGCAAAAGGATTAATTTTAACATCTCTTTCTTTGGGATGTTCTTTCGCTATACTTCCTTTTAGGGTGGTTTCTTCCAAGAAACTATGTTGATGAGGGAAACGACACCCAGGAGCCTCTCCCCATCTGGGAAAAAGTAGGAGGGCTCAGCAAAGAAAGGAGGCATGAAACGGGTTGCCAAGGCCTGATTTTGTGAAGCAAGAAGCTTAAAAAACTGGGGAAGCACTCTTTAAGAAAAGTGCTAAAGGACCCCATGAACAGAGTGCTAGGGCCACGCTAGTATGAAGGGGCCCAAGCAAGTGAGGAGCCTGAAGCTTAGGCTTCCTCAGCTTCACGGTAAATTCAGCTCTGCCCAGAGAACAAAAGAGACCCCTGCCTGTGGCTCAGGAGTGGTTCAGCTGACCTCAACTCAGTAAGAGAAATGTCCATTGATGGAGCGAGGGGGTCACACTGACCTCTATCTTCTTAGAGGAAACTAAAAGATTTAACTGTTGAAACTGGATAAAACTGTCAAAAGATATCTCCTACACAGATTGTGAAACATAACTCATGGCTCTGTTCCTTCTGTACCCATTGTAAACACACACACACACACGTGCGCACGTGCGCGCACGATTTTAATTATTAAGATAAAAAAGCGAAAGGCCAGGTGTGGTGGCTCATGATTGTAATCCCGACACTTTGGGAGACGAAGGCAGGAGGATCGCTTGAGCCCAGGAGTTTGAGACCAGCCTGGACCACGCAGTGAGATCCCATCTCTACACACATGCACACACACAAAGATAAAAAAGAAAAACTATAATGCTTCTTTAACATTGTGTGTCTATGCACCTCTACCCTTTGAATTTCCACAAGATCACTATGGTAGAGCCTAATTCCCTCATCCCACATCCCGTATCCATCATTTCCTTATTTCTTCTGGTAGAAGAACCCTCTGAATTTTTGCTGAGCACATGGTCACACAGCAAGAGGCCACGTTTCCTTCTCTACACCTAGGTGTGGCCTTGTGACTCAGTTATGACCCATGGGATTTGAGCACAAGGGGTAAGTGCAAATTTGGGGCAGTGTCTTTTTTTCTCTTTTAGAGACAGAGTCTTGCTCTATTGTCCAGGCTGAAATGCAGTAGTGTAATCATATCTCACTGTAGCCTTGAGCTCCTGGCTCTGGCAATCCTCCCACCCCAGCCTCTTGAGTAGCTGGAACTCCAGGTGCACACCGCCACGTCCAGCTAATGTTGTTGTTTGTTTGTTTGTTTGTTTTAGAAACAGGGTCTTGCTGTATTGCCAGGCAGGTCTCAAATTCCTGGGCTCAAGCGATTCTCACCCCTTGGCCTCCAGAAGCAGTATGATTACAGGCATGAGCCATTGCGCTTGGCCCCTGGGCCAATGTATTTAAAAAGAAAAGTGCATGTGCAGTTTCTCCTGGCCGAAGAAGTTATGAACTGCATGTCACAACTTCTGCTGTGTGAGGACCACGCTCTGGACAGGATAGAGCCACAGAACAGACAGAATTCGCGCCAGGCTGACCGGGGAGCAGAGCAGCCTGCAGCCCTAGATTAACTGCTGCCTGAGGACTGTTCCATGAGAGAGAAAAGTCTTATCTTCTGTTTTTTTTTTTTTTTTGAGATGGAGTCTCACTCTGTTGCCGAGGCTGGAGTGCAGTGGTGCAATCTCAGCTCACTGCAACCTCCAGGTTCAAGCGATTCTCCTGCCTCAGCCTCCCGAGTAGCTGGCATCACAGGCATGTGCCACCATGCCGGGCTAATTTTTGTATTTTTAGTAGAAATGGGGTTTCACCATGTTGGCCAGGCTGGTCTCGAACTCCTGATCTCAAGTGATCTGCCTGCCTCAGCCTCCCAAAGTGCTGGAATTACAGGCATGAGCCACCATGCCCAGCCTAAAAGTCTATCTTCTTTACAGGACTGTGTCACTGGGTCCCTTTGTAATGGTAGCCTCACCTCTGCCCTCACATTACAACCTCCTCTGGGGGATTTCAGCATCTAAGCTTCCTTAGATGAAGGTACAGGAAGAACCTGCCTTAAATTCCATTCTACATTCTTCTGAACAGGATTACATTAAATTCCCTTCAAAGATTGATGCATTTTTAAAAATGATAAATTTACACAGGTTGAGCATCCCTAATCCAACAATCTAAAATCTGAAATGCTTCAGAATCCAAAACATTTTGCTTGTCAACATGACACCACAGTGGAAAATTCCACACCTAACTTTATGTGACCAGTCAAAACATAGTCAAAACTTTGTTTCATGCACAAAATTATTACAACTGTTGTTTAAAATTACCTTCAGGCTATGAGTAGAAGGTGTATATGAAACATAATGAATCTCATGTTTTGACTTGGGTCCTATCCCCAAGCTATCTCATTATGTATATGCAAATATTCCAAAATCTGAAATCTGAAATACTTCTGGTCCTAAGTATTTTGGATAAGGAACACTCTACCTGTATCTCAAGGATGTCTTTTCTCAGGGCAGAAAATTCCCGAATCACAAGACTCAAGCCTGCCCCATGGAGGATGTCCTAATTATCCTAAAAACAGGACTGAGACTACCCTTCCTTCTGCCGTAATGAGTTGAGCTGTGATACTGACTTTCTAGAAATTAGGCAGTTTCATTTTTAAAGATGACTGATGTGGACAAAAACGTTGAAGAGGGAGGAAGTCAATAGTTAGATTCCACAAAGGCCAAGTAGAATGTGATTTACATATTGATGAAGGTTATTATCTTCTTTGGGAAGATTTCCTTGAAATAATATGATTGTATAACTCCAATATTTGCCCAACTCTAATGATAAACAATAATAATAATAAATAATAACTGACCCAAATCCTATAAGTGAATTAATCACTGTTCTTTGGCTTGAACACTAACTGGTGCTAGTGACAATTTCTAGCACACACACACAATTTTTTTAGAGATTGTTTTCTTATGGGTTCAATTAGTCAAGTTATTTTGTTGTATTATTTTATAGAACTATGACAAGCAAGAGCAAGGTTATCCTCACCGGTCTTCCCTGTACCTCATCATGTACGATATAGGAATATCATATGTGTTTTCTGTTTCCTTTGGCCAAGGCATAGACACTGAGGAGAATATATTTGTTTTACATTATTTTCTGAACAAATGATAAATCACTGCTACAGACTGAATGTTTATATCCCCCCCAAATTCATAGGCTAAAACCTAATCTCCAATGTGAGAATATTAAGAAGTGGGGCCTTTGGGAGGTGATTAGGTCATGAGGGTTCTTCCTGGGGTCAGCGCCCTTACAAAAGAGACCCTAGACAGCTCCCTCTTCCTCCTTCTGCCAAATGAGGACACAGGGAGAAGACACCCAGGAGGTTAGCCCTCACCAGACGTGGAATCTGCTGGTCCCTTAATCATGGGCCCTCTTCCATCCTCCAGAACTTCCAGAAATAAATGACTGTGGTTTATAAACCACCCAGGCAATGGTATCCTTACAGCAGCCTCAACAGACTAAGATAATCACTGACTTGTAAGCATCCATCTCAGATCTCATAGAACCACAGGAATTTTTAGCTGGAAAGGACCTTTGCCAAAGATCACTGGGTCCAATATCCTTCTTTTTGGAAGGAGGTTTACTCAGGCACCAAAGTTTGCACAACTAGGATTCATAACCCTTGCAAGGAAGGTACGAATTCTGGAGTTTCCCCACAACCCCAAAATATATGCCCACTTGGTATGTGTAATAGAGATATGACTTCTCCCCAAAATTCACCTCATTTTAAAAGGCAATGTAAATTATTTTATAAAGCAAATACATACATATAATCTTATACTTTGTTTTAAAAGTTATTTTGTTTTTGTTTTCTTTTGAGACGGAGTCACGCTGTGTCGCCCAGGCTGGAGTGTAGTGGTACAATCTCAACTCACTGCAACCTCCGCCTCTGGGGTTCAAGCGATTCTCCTGCCTCAGCCTCCCGAGTAGCTGGGATTATAGCCATGCGCCATCATGCCCAGCTAATTTTTGTATTTTTAGTAGACATGGAGTTTCACCATGTTGGCCAGGCTGGTCTTGAACTCCTGACCTCGTGATCCGCCCACCTCAGCCTCCCAAAGTGCTGGGATTACAGGCGTGAGCCACCATGGCTGGCCTTTAAAAATATTTTTACAGCCTAGGCAACATAGTGAGACCCCATCCCTTCAAAAACAAAAACAAAAAAAGTTAGCCTGGTGTGGCAACGCACACCTGTAGTCCTACCTACTTGGGAGGCCGAGATGGGAGGATCATTTGAGCCCAGGAGTTCAAGGTTGCAGTGAGCTGTGATGCTACCACTGCACTTCAGCCTGGGCTGCAGAGTGAGACCCTGTCTCAAAACAACAATAAAAAACGTATTTTTAAATACCTTTACTGTTTAAGGCAAAATAATACATATGTACATTCATCCATTCATTAATTACACAAATTTGACAAACGACCAAGCTTTGCCAGCCTCTGCTGAACACTGTGTTGAACAAAAGAGACCCAGTTCCTGCCCTCATAGAACTTACATATGAGTGAGCTTAGTAAGCAAACAAATAAATATGTAATATATAAGTTGTCACGTATGAAATATAAAAATTGCAGGGGGCTCTGAGAATGGCTGGTGGAGGGCATCGGTGGAGATGTCAAGGGAGGTTGCTCTGAGGAAGTGACAGGCTGAAGCCTCAGGGATAGGCAGAAGCTGCCTGGGTGAAATGTAGGGTAACAGCATCCCCTCCTCAAGACACTAAGGACAGAAGCAGCCTCCAGTTTCAAGCAAGCGTGGCTGAAGAGCAGCTGCTGGAGGGAGGAGAGGGGCTTAGGCTGGTGAAGCGGGAGAGGCGCAAGGCATGACAACCATGTTAAGGATCCTTGTCTCTGAAAAAGTGAATTTTTGACAACACAGGCAGTTCAAAAAAGAAAAAAACTTGCCCATAGTATTGTCTTTCATAAATAGCCACTGTTAAAATGTTGGTGAGCAATATACCCTTTTTTCCCTCTTTTTCAAAGTACTTTTTACATCTGGAATTGAAATATTTATATTTTTCTATTAATACTTATAATCTGTCTTTCCCTACTAGACGTAAGCTCCATGAACACAAAGTACCTTACCTGTCTTGTTTCTTCTGCTTAATATTTGATGGCTGAATAAAGATTGCAGATCTCTGTCTTACATGCACATAAGCATGTACTTATTTGGACAAATGGAACAACAGATAGATAGATGGATAGGTAGATACTTTTACACAAATAGTGAATAAGTACTCACCTCTAGCAAAAGACAATATGCATATTTAAATATTTATTGATTTTATTAATATTTACTGGTATACACATTAATATTTATATTAATATTTATTTAATTAATAGAAATATTAATATGTAAATATAAAATATTTCATATTATATTAATATTTTAATTTATTTGATATGCATATTAACATTTATGTTAATGTTTAAAATAATGAATTTTTTTTTTTGAGACGGAGTTCCATTCTTTTGCCCAGGCTAGAGTGCAGTGGAGCAATCTCGGCTCATCACAACTCCACCTTCCGATTTCAAGCAATTCTCCTGCCTCAGTCTCCCAAGTAGCTAGAATTACAGGTGCCTGCCACCACGCCAGGCTAATTTTTGTATATTTAATAGAGATGGGGTTTTACCATGTTGGTCAGGCTGGTCTCGAACTCTTGACCTCATGATCCGCCTGCCTCGGCCTCCCAAAGTGCTGGGATTACAGGCATGAGCCACCGCACCCGGCCTACTATTTATTAATTTAAGTATACATTTTGTCTTTTGCTAGAGGTGAGTACTTATTCAGGTTAAGTATTAATACAACAATAAACCTTAATTATTAAACCTTAATATTATAAACCTTAATACAAACCTTAATCAATAGAGGTGAGTACTTTATGTATGTTTAAATATTTATTAATCTTATTAGTATTTATTTATATTAATACATAAATATGTATTAATATTTAATGTTCACAATATCAATTTATTGTTTCTCTTATTAAGGAACAGCAATATTTAAATCAGTATGTTAATTTATACAAACATTATTAATATTCATTAACATTTAAATCAACAAATTAATATTTATTGATATAACTATACATATTATCTTTTGCTAAAGGTGAGTACTTATTCATTATGCTGCTTGTTTTCTTCATAAGGTTCTGCTCTCCGTGGAGGAAGAGGAAACCAGGATGTGCAGCCAAGTCCCGTCCTGACCCCTCACTGGGATCTGCCTCTCTGCAGAACCCACGTGTGCCTCCTTCTCTTCACTGCATAACATGCCTTTGAGTGTCTGTACAGAATTTGCCTGACTTGCTCCCCATGGAGGGATATTTAATGGGTTTGCTGTTCCTCATTATAAATGAAACTGTGATGAGCAACCCCATGCATATGCATCTTTTCACACACTTATCATTTCTTAGAGTAAAATCCTAGAAGTGGGATTGTAGTGTCAAAACAAGCACATTTTATATTTTGATACATATAGCCAAACTGCCCTCTGGAAAGGCTGTACTCATTCACATTTGTAAACACAGTGTATGAGATAGCCTTTCCCCTAAACCTTAATCAATACTGAGTTCAGTCAATCTTTTAAAACTGTCAAATGGGTGAAATGATAAGCCACCACCAATGATTGCTGGTCTTATTTGAACATGTTTATTTCTGAAGTTTGAATGTGTTTTAATGGATTTATTGAAGGATTTCCTTCCTTCCTTCCTTCCTTCCTTCCTTCCTTCCTTCCTTCCTTCCTTCCTTCCTTCCCTCCCTCTCTCCCTCCCTCCTTCCTTCCTTCTTTCCTTCCTCTCTCTTTCTTTCCTTCTGTCTTTCATAAATGGAGTGTTTAAGTCTTTTGCCTTAAACAGCAGTACTCAATGTGTGGCCCCTGGGCCAGCAACATCAGCATCACCTGGGAACACCTTAGAAATGCAAATTCTATAGCCAGGCATGGTGGCGTGTGATTGTAGTCCTCTCTACTTGGGAGGGAGGCCAAGTTGGGAGGCTCACTTGAGCCCAGGAGTTGGAGGCTGCAGTGAGCTGTGATTGCACCACTGTACTACAGTCCGTGCAACAGAGCAAGGCCCTGTCTCAAAAATAAATAAAGTAAATAAAATAGAAATGCACATTCGTGAGCTCCACCTCTACTGCATGAGAAACTTGGGGTGGGCCTGGCCATCTGTGTTATAAGAAGGCCTCTAGGTGACGCCCATGAGCACTTATGTTTTCTTTCTCAATCATGTTGTACACCCTCGCTCTCTTACACAGAAACCTGTCTCCAACATCCAAACTGGAGACAAAAAGCTTTTGATCAGCAGCAAGTTTAATTATTTCCTCCTCCAAATGGTACTTACGGACTGAACATCATTTGCTATTCCCTTTTGTCCACAATATCCTGAAACCCCTTAACAAACCTCGGAAGTGTATGGTGTCATGAGCGCCAAACTCACAGCCAAATCATAGCTGGAAGAGGGATTTTCTGTCCTTGTCTGCCTCCTGTCACCCCCATCTTCCATCCACAATCCACATTTTCTCTGAAACTCTAGGGGCCTGCGGTTTGGAGATCATGACTCCAACCCCCACTCCAACGCAGGGTTGGGCAAGTGACTCAGGCCTGACTGAAGAGCATCTCCCACCCCTGTCTCTCCGCGTCTCTTTCCCAATACAGCACTTGGTTTAGCAAAGGGCACAAGACCCAAGCCCATCTAATTCATGTCTCCTGACAACCTCGCCAAACCTTTTCAATGAACCAGCAAGGCGGGCATTTCCATCAGTCCCCGGCCTCTTGGTTCAATAATCCCCTTTATTTAAGATGCTGTGTAAGCCTCACGCTGACAACTGGTAGAGGCATTCCCTGGGCTGGTGGGTGCCAGGAATGGATATGTGAGACCGTGAGGCAGCATTCCTCAGCCTGGTTCCGCGGCTCCTGGCCCATCTGTTTGGCAAAAAGCTGCTGAGAGATTCCCAGAATTCACTCTCCCTCCACAACACCATCAAGGGCCACATTAAAAGAGTTCCCCCGACCCTCAGGGATACAGAAGAGACTCCTGGTGCTGGAGTCCTTTTCTTCTCCCGTAAGAAAGAAGCTGGCTTTTTTTCTTCCCCAAATAAGATATTCAGAATCATTTTATCTCCAGACAGCCACACTAATTAAAGTCAGTCATTCAAAGGCATCTATCGCGCGACTCTCAGCAAGAGCAGGGCACTCCAAGGGCACTGCTCCTCTCTGAGTGTGACATACAAAGCAGGCGCGGCACAGACCGCAGCCTGCGAGGAACTGATTCTTTCACAGATCTCAAGCCTCTGGTGATGAAAGTGGAAGAGCTCAACTAGGACCAAAAAAGGAGAGAACATGATTCAGCTCCCAAGAGGGTTTCCGAATGTGCGAAGGGGGAGAGCGCGGCGGAGGGGGCCTGGGAGGGAAAACCCGTGGGTGGCGCCGGGACCGAAATCCACACTCCCCTCGAGATTGTTCAGAAGGCAGGAAATCTACCGCCCCTAGGGAGATATCTGCATGCTGCTAAACAATGAGGCATCAAAACCCCTCTCTGCTTCATAAAGGGCGTGAGAAATCGTGGACGTGACACTGTCAGCTAGAGTGACACCACAGGGCCTGAAGAGGGCTCTTAGCTCAGCAGGGAAGCCACGGGCTCCCGACCTCTGTGGCCAAACCTGCGCTGCTGCGTGAGGAAGGATGGGGGAGAGCCAGAGCCGGCAGCGCAGGGAGCATTCGTGTTCACACTCACACACACGCCACGCCACACAGGGTCTCATGTATACACACATACCACTCGCATGCACAGTTACACACGCACCTCCCCAGCAGTCTCACATATCACACACCCCCATCCATACCCAGTCTCACACACATACACCACACACACAGTCACACACACCACACAATCACACACACCACAAACCCTCACCCATACCCAGTCTCACACACACACACTACATAGTCACACGCACCACACCCCGACCCATACAGCCTCACATACATACACTCACCACAGTTACACACACCACACTCCCAACCCATACACAGTCTCACATACACAGACACACAACACACACAGTCAAACACACACCACTCACCCTCACCCATACCCAGTCTCACACACACCACACAGTCACACACACCAAACATCCTCACCCATACCGTCTCACACACA